>NC_092411.1:79805632-80108663 GCF_040894005.1 Engystomops pustulosus
TTGGTTCACATCCTTAACCTCCTTTTTGCTTGTTCTCCTTTGTGTGCTTGCCTGCTAGTTTGGAAAGATGACCAGCAGGGCAGTGTCCACTGTGAGAAACAAAGGTGCTGTGAGGAGCATGCATGGACATGAAGGATGAGTCAGAAGCCTTTTTTGGCCTGTTGAGCAGCAGCTAGAAGCCCTGTAATTGTTCTATCTTTCATGTTTTGCTGGAAAGCTGAAGATTTCTGTTAACGGTAAAGACTGAATGACAGGATGTTGGCCATTGTTTGCAAGAAAAGCACAGTATGTTACCAAAACACTTGAATTTTGTTGCCCCATCCATATTTAGGGTTGTGTCCCATTGCTTAATCAAGACCTTGCACTATACAAATACAAAGACGATGGTCGCATTGGAGTGGTTTTTTAATGTTTTTTTTTTTTTCCCCAGCCAAATTTAACCTGTTAATATAAGAAGAATGCTGCCCCATTTCAGACTATTTTTATACTAGACTGTACTAACTTGTAATGCACTGTCCACAGGCCAACAATCATCCTACATGTCTGCTGAATGTAGGACGTTCTGATTCTGACTGCTGTGTTTGAATAATCCAACAACTGAACTGTACTCATTCAGTTTTTGATTTTTAAATGTTTGTAAAAAACAGGGTTTTTCCATTCCTTTTCTAACTACCGATTAAAAAACAAACAAAAAAAAGTATCACACTTTTTGTAATTATATTTGGTTCCTAGGGTATGGAAAAAGTATGGTGTAACACAATAATTGCTCTCTATCTAACCCACTGGCCACACAACAGTTCACCTCCCTCATTTTGATAGAGACTTTTCAGAATAAAAAAAAAAAACCTCCCTGATCACAGATATTACCCTCAGGACACGGGAATATTTTAAGTTTTTCAGTAGGGGCTTCTAAATGCTGTAACCTTTTTTTTTTTATTTTTCCGTTGGTATAGCTGAGGAAGTTTTGTTCTGAGTTTTATTTTTTAATACTTTACTTGAGTAACTTTTTTTTTTTTTTTTTAATTCCTTTCTATGGGATGATGAGAACAAAACCGCTATTCTGCCCTCGTTTTTTAAGTTTTAACATTTTCAGCCAATAAACATGTGGAATAAAGAACACATTACGTCACTGCCCAAAATGAACTCGATTAAAATAATAATAATAAGCCTAACCTAATAACAATAAGCTTTTATTGTTGTCTTTCAAAACTTTAAACATCGCCGTATAACACTTTCTGGTATTCAGGCTTGGGATAAGAAAGAGGAAAAAGGTGCTCTTCTGCATGGACTTCTAATCCTCCCCATCCTCCCTGCAGGCATGCTGTGATTTCATGTGATCAGATAAATGCATGGGGTACAGTTTGCTAATGTTAGGCTAAAGGACCTGTGAAGATGTCACCCTGGTCACATGACATTACTGCTGCATGCTGAGAAAGCATGGGAATGAGTTGCTGGATTGAGCCCAATGAGGCCACACCCACCTTGACTTGCTATAGCTATCTCTGGATACCAGGTAAGGCTACATTCACACGATGTATGGCCGCCATACCGTAGTACGGCGGGCATACATCGGCACTGCAGAGAGGAGCAGGGGATGAGATCTGCTCACCCCTGCCCCTCTCCATAGGGAGATACAGCGCACAGCGCCGTAATACGGGAAAAGATAGGACATGTCCTATCTTTTCCCGTGCTACGGAGCGGTACGGTGCCGCACGTGTGCTGCACCGTACCGCTCCCGTACAGGGCCGTGAGCCCATAGGAGTGTATGGGGGACGTATATCGGCCGTATATAAGTCCCCCATACATGTGTGTGAATGTAGCCTAACATTGTAGAGTTGATTATATGGGAATCTGAGGGAAACAAGTTTTAGCTAAAAGAAGGGTGTCCATTAGTTAATATGGCTCTATGGGAACCTGTCACTAGCTATATTTGTGTAGTTAAAAAAGAAAAAAAAGTGACTGGTTCCTTTTAAGGGGCATATACATGACTACATAACTGCAGTCCTGAACAATCACACTTCTATAATGGAGTCAGAAATTTCCTAATGCCTTTGTGGTAGATTAAGTAATAACACTGCTCCTGTACATTTGGTAAACATGAAGTTTAATTTTAATTTAAATAAAATGCAAGTGCTCCATGGGGCATCACCCTTCTAAGCTCTGGCTTTTACAGGTCCCCCGGGACACTTCACCCCGCCTCTATGAACTCTATGTACTCTTCCCCCACTTGCTATGCACGGAAGTCTTGCGGCAGCACACAATTTGAGTTGTGCCGCCGTGAGATTTTGGCACTTGTTCTTTATTTAAATAAAGTTTAGATTTTTACCAAAAGCACAACATCAGAGATTATTATAAAAACATGATCCTTATTCCCAACCTTAAAGGAAATCTGTCATGAGAATTCAGAGCTACAAGCTGCCAGTGACAGAATCATTTTGATGTCCTTTTATATTCTGTGAAGTTTGCTGTATGCATATGACATGTAAGGAGTCACCATGGGGATGGGGTAGTCTACTAGGATGTCCCCTCTTGGCTTAATTGTAGTTCCATAGTCCAGGTATATAATTCCCAGTTTGCAGCTAGAGGGATTACATGATTCTTTCACTGTCCTGTATAAAAGGTTAGTGACAGCTTGTGGGCCTAAAGTCTCATAACAGGTTCCCTTTAAGATGTGCAATGTAATAAACTTGCTTGTCTGATTGCAAAGATCTAGGCGTTTGTTCACCTGACCTATTATCCCCTATATACTGGTTTTAGTAAATAACATATTACCTTTTTATGTTGCTAAGATTATGGGGATATTTAATATGTACAGTTTTTTTTTTTTTTTTTTGGGGGGGGGGTATGTTTTGCAACTTTTGGACAATAAAAACTGTTAAAGAAATTACTTATTTTTGAGCACATTTTTATTTTTTTCAGATGTCTAAAACTATCTGTTAATTTTTTATTTTTACTCCCACTGGGGTCTGTCACAGCACAAACATTTTAACACTTACCTCATTAAACAAATGTGACACCCAAAGTTTGTGTATTCCCCCGCTTTCAGTGGGGAACAAATTCAACTGCAGCGCGGCACAAACATACGCTGAAACATATTATGCAGTGATTTTTGCATTGCAAAGACAAGCAGTTTCCATAGTTTTGACAGTGCCCCAGGAGTGCCGAATGCCTGTGGAGAAAATTGTGCACTATAACATCACCCTTCATCTTGCCAAACGGGTCCATTTCACTAATTTAATATCCACTCTAACAATCCTTAAAGGCTCTTTGATACTCTTCATTCATTATTAACGCCAAAGATTACAAACCTTTGGGCTAAAGATCTGTCCACCTACTTTACCATTTGATTTCATGCATTATGAAGTAAACATACCGTGAGACTGCGGTCGCTACATTGATGCAGGGTCATATCCCTGGTTAATATCTGAGCTGAATGGTTTTGCTGAAAAAAAACAATTATAGAATTCAAGACCTTGGGAAAGCTGGATACTTACATAAACACATTACACACAGAGTTTTCTGAATGAACTGTGCAGAGAAAACTTATCAACCTGAGCTGGATCACTCACACATAGCAGCTGGGGGATGGTGCGGTGATTGATTACTTCTGCCTTTCAGGGAAAACGTAATCATTACATCATTCTCTGGTGCAGTGTATAACTAATTTGAGAGTAAAAGCACTGAGGGTGCGGTCACACGTTGCAGTTAAAACTGCATCGCAATTAGTTTTCGGTTGGTTTTAGGTGGTATTACTCATTTTAACAAGAAAACAACAGGTGAAGGACATTTGCGGAACAGCTTTCTCCTGCAAAATCTAATTCACCCATTCAGTTCATGTCTTTCACCTGTGAAATTGACAAAACTGCACCTAAAACCACCTCAAAACTAATTGCGATGCAGTTTTAACTGCAACGTGTGACTGCACCCTCAGCCAGGCAAATAAGACAAGATATGTGCCTGCATCAGTGTAGCTACAGCATTCTCAAGGTATGTTTGGTTCATAATGGTTCATCAAATCAAATGGAAGTTTTCCTTTAAAGATATTATTTCTTAGCAAATGCAGTAAATTTTATCACAATCCACTAACTCTATGAATCCCCTTCCCTCCACTTCTTCACCCTGTTTACTCTCTCCTTAAAACCAATTACAGAGGAAGAAGTGTCCAGGCTCCTTTTTCCTGCTCGCACTAATGACCCCATCCTCTCACATTAAAGTCACTTCTCACCTTACTTAAATCTTCAATCCCTTCTGGTATCTATTCCTCTTTCTTCAAGCATGCTGCTGTCACCACATTACTAAAGAAAGCTTCCCTGGACCCAACCTAACCCTGATCTTTCTATTTCTGTCAGAGATGTCATCAAAACCCCGAGGCAGCAGGCCCGCCAAGTGTCCATCCAACCCACGCTCTTCAAACCGTCAGTGACCTTAGATTATTCTCTTCCTTAATTCAAACCTCTTGCTCACATCTCCAGGACTTATCCCGAGCTGCAACAATTCTCTGGAATACCCTACCCCGTCTATCAAACTAATACCCAACCTCCAAAGCTTCAAATATGCTCTTAAAACCCAGGCACGCCTATCACACTCGTACAACTTTAACTCTTTATTAACCAATTCTGGGTACTTTCCCTGTCCGTTTTCCGGAAAATTCTTCTCTGTAGTCCCATTGACTTTTTATATAAGATGGCAGCTAATGACTGGTTCACGCAGCAGCTCTTTTATTAAATTATTTTTATTCCATTCCCTTATAAAATATGGCTAGACCATAATATACAAACTTTTAAACCTCTTGTCACCCCCCTCATCGTCATAGACTGTAAGCTCTTGAGAACACGGCCCTCAGTCCTATTATTTCATATGACTCTGTAATGTCTTATTATATTTGTATATGTTCCTCAGAATTTGTAAAGCTCTACAGAATTCAATGGCGCTATATTAATAAAGATTATTATCTCTAAACGTACTGTGGTCCACAGCATTCAATGACATGTCATTGTATTGCTGTGGATTAGGGCTTTTTCACATTCATGATTTTTCACTGAAGCCATCTTGGCTTATAAAAAATTGCAGATTCTTTCTGGCTTCAGTAATTTTTCACCATTCTTTTCAAATGGCTTTTTTTCCACTTGAATTTTTTTCTACTGATCCAATGTTGTCATTGAACACAAAAAGGGAAGATTCTTTTTTTTTTCCCATCGATTAGTGGAAAAAAACTGAAGTGAATTGAAAAGAATGGTTTTGTATTTATGGCTTCAGTTATTTTTCACTGATGTCTTACTGAACCAATCTGTATGTGTCCATAAGGAGTTTTTCACACTGGCATTGTTTTTTAAAGAGACATAGTGATGTGTCCAGCACTCGACCAAATCCACTGGAAGATTTAAAAAACAAAAACTTTTATTCCATAAGTATTTATAAACAGAATGTGTGTTTAAGTGGATCCATTGTCTGGAAAAAAAAAAACAAAGAAAAGTTGAAAACTCTATTTTTCATGGAAGGCAATAGAAATCTCTTGGTCTGCAAAAAAAAAACAAAAAACTGATGACTATTGACTGAGGTCTATGTTTTCACTGATGAGGCTTGTAGTCCAGGTGTTATATTTCGCAACCAATGTTAAACCTTCAAGTGCTTTTTTTTTTTTCCTGTGGACCAAAAACATTAGCAAAACGGTGACAACACAAGCCAGTGTGAATCCACCCAAGACAAAATGACTTCAGTGAAAAATCACTGATGTGAATCTGCCCTTATAAATCTACAATGGAAAGCCATTTTCACTAGGTTTTTTTTTTTTTTTTTTAGAAATGTGTGTTTGGGATTTTCACAAATCCCTTACACTGCTACTGTATTACAGTGCAGATTTACTGCAAGTAAATCCACAAGTAATGCCTTAAATGTGAAGGTACCCTTATATTATTGACACCCTAGCCTCTTCTGAAACAATGTACCACAAGGCCCCATGCACAAGACCATATAAAAAAAAAATGGCCGTATGTATGGCCGGAATAAGGGCCCATGCATTCCAATGGGCAATACAGCCATCCATGTACATGGCCGTATTGTCCACCGTACCCGTCAGTGAGCCACATAAAAATATAGAGCATGTCCTATATGCCACCATATTTCCGTTCTGTATGGCCCTTAGAACCTATAAAACATGGGCTAAGGGTGCAATCACCCGTGCGCTGGGTAGGAGGAGGTGACCCCTCCTCCCTCCATAGAAAACAGCGGCCCGCGACCGCACACTCAGGAAAAGATAGAGTATGGCGCATATTGGTGCCACAATTTTCGCACCGTGCCACTGCCGTGCTGCCATTGTCTTCTATGCGGACGCATATACATCCCCATAGATGTGTGTGCGAATGCACCCCAAATACGTGCTGCATACGGCTGTGCACGGTATACTGCCATATATACATGCAGTATCCAGAACCAGTGGGAGGTGCATTCTGTCAGCCTGCCAATAGGCAGCCATCCATCATCTGCAGGCCACCGTATTTTGTACAGATATGGTGTAACACGTTGCCATACTGCTGCATTACATCCCAGATTTATAGCCAGAATACAGCCGTATATACAGAACAGAAAAGACCATACATTCGTGTGCATGAGGCATACAGTTTACTGCATAAATATCCAACAGTTAAATGCACAGTACACGGTCAACTAGGAACACGTGACTTATAAATAATATTTTAACATTTGTTCTAATACCTGCAATATAATTAAGATAAAAATTCTGTGTTTCTGCATCCTTGGTCGACTTGCTACTGGGAGGAGAATAAACAACTTGTGTAATTGCCTCCAGCTATCAGGAATTCGCTAGACGCCATAATTGCAGCACTTGCAGTGAAGAGGATAATAACTGAGCCTGTCATTATACTAGCTGCACTGAGCCGCGACCAATGCTTTTCAGCACTATCTTTACAGCCATGTTAGTACTCCTTTCTAGACGCGTAGCGGGAGTTCCAAGATGGCTCCGGCTTTGTTTCCGGATCGTAACTTCCGGCGTGTGGTTCTGGTAAGCAGCGACGACCGGAAGTAGTGTGATATTTGTAGGGTTTTGGAGCAGTGGTCCTCTCTGTTGGTGTGTAACTGAGTGAGCCGTGAAGATGGGGAAGAGACAGCACCAGAAAGATAAGATGTGAGTGCTATTACTGTAACAGCGATGATTCCTCTTTTCTCACACTGACAGCACAGAATACATATATGTTTATTATACATGTTGTGAATAGATGATAGTCAGCTACTTTCCTGAATTAAGGTTAGGACTGTGGTTAACCCTTGCAGTAGGTACAAATCACAGCAGCTTTTGGCTCTCTGTTATCTGTTACTTTGTATACATCTGCTACAATGTATTGATATCCCTATGTATACAAATGCAGAATTGTAGTATATAAAAGCAATCCATAATGTAGTGTGTTTACTTTTGTATTCCTCCAGTCACTAAGAAATTGTGTTATGTACCCAGAACTACCATAAAAATATTAAATAAATACTAAGCAAAGCTGCTGTACAAAAAAAATATACCATTAAAGCACCATCAGTGAAAAAAGATTACAGCCAGAATATCAGTAAACATCAAAAGAGGCATCCTCAAATGGGTATTCCATGTTCTGATATTAATGACTTATTTTTAGGATAGATCATTATCAGATTGGTGAGTGCCTGATGTTCAGTCCACCTGCTGATCACAGCAGTGTCTGCACTTAAAGGGATCGTCCAGAATTAGAACAAAAAGTTGATATTTGGCTGGGGGAGTGTATTAAAACAATAAACCTCTTTTACTAGAAAGATCTAGTGAACTTTATCCTACCTTATGAGGCTCTTGTGTTGAAAGCTAGAATGTGCCTGAATAAGTTCAGAAATGTGAGGGGTATCTAGCATGACTCGCTTGCCACAAGTTACTTGGTATCCTTGATGAGAGCACAGTCCTCCACTTAGGACCATCCTATAGTCTAGCACCTTGATTCCGCTGTTGATGTGGTTCCTGCACTGCTCTATTATCCTTTAAGCTTAAGAGGAAATCCAATCACTTGACAGGGTGAATCCCCATCTCAGGGATGGTTCACCTGAATAGGGATGCACCGATACCAACATTTTGAGTGTGATACAATATCTTGAGAAGTATCACAATACGTGATATCAATACAATATTTAAAAAAAAAATGACAAAAAAATGTATTCTCTGAATTCGAGATGTTTTTAGGGTGCAATCAGTTGAGGCATGTACATTGCATTAAGAAACTTAATGCAAACGTCTGTATGCGGGACTGATTGCATAAGCGTTTCCATTGAAATATATGTATTTATGTATTGTAATGGTTGTCCTGGTAATGTTAATATAAACGTTAACATTTATTTTGAATCTTATACATATTTTTTTCAATTTAACTGTATCTTTCCTTAAATTGCAACCAGTCGCCCTGTCCCTGCAGCTGAAACTCACCCCATAGCAAGATTCTGCCACCACCATGTGTCACTATTGGGATTGTATTTGGCAGGTGATGTGCAGTTCCTGGTTTCCTCCACACATAACGCTAGTTATGTTCAGTCTTCCTCTCGTCAGCCAGAGAATCTTATTTTTCATAGTCAAGGATTCCTTCATGTGTTTTGTTTTTTTGTTTTTGCAAACTATATGCAGGCTTTAATCAGCACACTCTGCCATAAAGCCCTGACTGGTTGAGGGCTGCGGTGATTGGCTTTGTGGAAATTTCTCCCATCTCTCTACCGCCTCTCTGGAGTTTGACCACAGGGATTTGGGAGTTCTTTTTTACCTCTCTCGCCAAGGCTTTTCTCCCGCTATTGCTTAGTTTGGTTGGACAGCCAGGTCAAGGAAGAGTTGTGGTTGTCCCAAACTTCGTCTACTTAGCTCTACATTTAAAGGGGTATTCTCGTCTGGGCATTCACATTCAGTCTCACTTATCTTCCATATATAAACATTTCTTCAATTGGATGTTATTAAAAAAAAATGTTCCTGTGTGAAGATAATTTCCTATAAACATAGCCGTGTTGTCCCTTAGAAACGAGATAGCTTCCTCGGTTACGACCACGTCACATTTTGGCAGCGGTGGCCAGACATGCGCTATAGAGTCCTGTCGGACCACCAGGATTCAGCAATCATTACCACAGGACGGCTGTAGGATATGCCGTAGCTCCCGGACATTTCTTATACAAAAACTTTTTGTTTCTTTGTGCAATCCCTCCAGCATACGTGGCCGTATCCGAGGAAGCTATCTCATTTCTAAGGGACAAAATTACTACATTTATGAGAAATTATCTTCACACAGGAACATTTTTTTTAATAACATCTAATTGAAGAAATGTATATATATGGCAGATTTATCAAACTGAATGTGAATGCCCAGACGAGAATACCCCTTTAAGTCAAGATTTGGTTGCCATGAAAAAGTGAAAAATTTAAAGGGTCCTGTTTACTTTCCCTACCCACTATATTGCAGTGGATCATTGTGTGCAAATGCAAAGATTGAAGGACATCTACCACCAAGATGAAATACTGTATGCAAATTGGTCTGAGGTCTCCAGGCTCTGTTAACACCTATGGAGTCTGGAGCTCCTCAGGGTCATTTGCATACATTCCTTCTTCCTGATGGTTGATGTCCTTTAAGCTCTGGCCCTCTTGCCGCAGTAATATTGTGGCATGAAATCCATCAGAAACAGACATGCAGTCCCATCAAACTTACAAGTCTAGTCACCTAAGTTCCTGCCACACATGCAGTCTCGCATAAGATGCATCTCTTGTCACCTCAGCCCTAGACATAAATGCAGTCCCATGTTACAGAAATCTCTTGTCGCTTCAGAACTTACCAGGCATGCAATCCCATCCACCATCTTGCCATTACGGTCTCCTTCACACATGCAGTCCCATTCATCTCAAATCTTTTGTTACCTCAGGGGCCAAACCATCCCTTAAAATTTGAAGGAAATATACCATCAAATCAGGCAGGGTAAACCAGGAACACTTACTCATAAATCCAGGTACTGTAATTTTGGTAATTGTCTTATATTTGTTACCATGGCCTCCTTCCTTCTAAAATCAACCTTTAAATTATGTTACCCTCAAGGGCTACCCTAACCCCTCTGTGACCTGGCTTTACAGACTCAGCAGGAAATGGGTTTTCGATACAGGTTAAAGCACAGAGAGAACCATTTTGTTGTATCGGGACTCTGAGAAAGGCGCTGAGCTGAAATGCGTCAGTCCTACTCTTCCACAATGCTCTTTTAGCAAACTGAAATAAATATGAGTATCACTTTTCTCTGTTGTTAACTCTTAGACCAAATAACCTTAATTTTCAGCACTTCTAACGTTTACAGGGCACCTGTCAGTGAAAATCGACTTAAAGGGAATCTGTCAGCATAAATTGATCTAATAATCTATTATCAGTATTTTGTCAAGCGGTTGTACACCTTCCAGGTCATGTTTCTTTCAAGTGTGGTGGCATCATCTAGAAAATCTACATTGAACTAGGATGTAAAGTAATTGTATAAAGTCAAGGAGGCGGAGATTTTAGCACTGAAGTCAAGCTCTCTCTTCCTCAGAAAGCCCCCATTACTGTAATTCTTGGTCCTGCATCTGAATGTCACTAAGCAGATCTAAGTCAGATGCATCATGTCTATTCCAGAGGAGGAGGTGTTCAGAGCTCCCCACCTTGACTTCAGTGCTAAACTCTCCTCCTCCCAGACTTTTATCAACTAATTTTCAGCTCACTTCAAAGTTGATTTTCTAGATCATTCACAACACTGGACTATGAAAGAAACAAAAAATGGAAGGTATTATGCAGCTTTACAGTATTCTGTTATCAGTTTATTAGGCTAATTGCTAATGGCAGCTTCCCTTTAATCAACCACAATACAGTTTATACTGTTTATACAGTTTATACTGTACTCAATGCTGTAACACATTGAATTTCATCTCTTTGGGAATAATAAAGGATTATATTATCTTAATTGTATAAAGTTATGGAGAAAGGTGGGCTCTGTACTGAAGTCAAGCTGTCCCTCGCTTCAGAAGAACTGGTTTGGAAGTTCCTGAACACAAGGGGATCAAACCGAGCAAAGTAGGCATGCTAAGGCCGGACAAAAGTTTGACTTGAGTGCTAAGCTCTCCGCCATGACTTTATACAAATATTTGTACATCTCCTTTTCTGTTTTTTCTCGATTTTCTGGTTGATGCCACCACCCTGGACTATAAAATAAACATGATCTGGAAGATTTTAAGCCCTTCAGTACTGCACCACGTAAATTTACGGCAGCTTTTACTTTAGATTGCAGAAAGGACGTTTTTTTTCAAGTGATGACTGTAGACAACTTCAAACGTCTATATCTCCTGAACTGTGGCATCTAGCAACACAATTCTGGTGTCAGATCAAACAGTAGAATATCCCCTTTAAAATGTATTTGATATGGGATAGTGTATGGATGCTTCAGAGAACCAGAGATATCCACCTGTTTAATTGCACTAAAAAAGTAGATTTTTTTTGGATATCTTCGGCACCATAATATTGTTGCTAGGTGCGAGGGTTCAGGAGATCTAGGCGTTTGAAGTGTGCCCCCTTCAGACGGTCAGCAGAAGGCAAAATATAGAAGAAGCTGCGGGAGACTTTCATTATTGCAGAAGTACATGCACCCTCTGCATCTGGAGCTTAAACTGGGAAAGGGTGATGGAATAATGCTGTATGTATACTTTTAACAAAGTTTGGTAAAACGTTACAACTTTTAATTGGGAAAAATGACAAAATCTTTAAATTTGTAGTCAATTATTAGCACATTTTAAATAGGTAATTATAAAACTATGGTATCAAGAGTCTCACATGTCTTGGAAAATACTAAGTTACATTTGTTATGATATGTAAAGCTTTTCCAGAGATATCATCATTTAAAGAAGTGCATAGCAGAACTTCAAAAATTTCTCCTGGTCTTTCTGGCAGCAATGACCGTCGGTGCTGAAAGGGTTAAGCTGCTTAAAGGGGAACCTGTCATCGAAAATTGTCCTTATAAAGTATGTTGTCGAGCAGCTGAACACTTTCCAGGTGATGGTGGCATCATCCAGAAAATCAGCTTTGAAGTGAGATGTTAATTAGTTGTATCAGGTCAGGAAGATTGAGATTTCAGCAGTGAAGTGGCGCTTCCCCTGCATCTGAACACCTATTCCCATGAGATTGACATCATGAGTTCAGGAGATCTGGTCATGATGTCCCTGGACGCAGGACCATGATTACTGTGAAGGGGGCGTTCTAAGGCAGGGAAAGCTTGACATCAGTGTTATACTCTCTGCCTGCTTGAATTCATAAAACCATCTCACTTCAAATTTGATTTTCTAGATGATACCACCACACTGAGCCATGAAAGAAATATGACCCAGAAGCTGTTCAGCCTCGTGACAACATACTGGTAGTGGTTTATTAAGCCATTTTCAGATGACAGGTTCCATTTAAAAACATACTGGTGGTGCTTTAATAGGCCAATATCTGCCGACAGGTTGCCTTTAATGTGGAATACTAGTGAGTACCCATGTTTGTTCTAAAAGCTACCGTATATGTGCTTGTAATTAACCCCTTAAAAGAGGGGTTCATTTTCTGAAGGCAAAGATGTTCAAATAGTATCCTAGAAGGGATGGCCCCTGTGCAGCAGTAGACAAGTGTTTGATTGCTGAAACTAAATCTTTAGGAACTGAGGGAGAAGTGTCTTCGTTATGTCATCCTCAAAAGAAATCCTCTTTTTTTTTTTTTTGGTTCTGGACAGATCTTTGCACTTGGTGATGACGTGAACTACTGGATTGGATTGTCTCTTCTTTGCTGATGAATTCTGCTTTTTTTTTATTAGGTACATCACCTGCGCAGAGTACACTAACTTTTACGGAGGAAAGAGAGCAGGTATGATCTATATGGGGAACATTGAAAACAACTTATTGGCATCTTTGCCTAGATTTGATCTTCAACAGATATTGTTGCGATCAATGGGAAATTAATCAGACCAACAGTGAAATATATAATAAATTCATGTAAACATTGCTTTTTTTTTTTTTTTTTCTCAGAAATTCCAAAGTCTAACTTCAGGCGTTTACCATTTGATCACTGCAGGTTTGTGTAATATTTGTTTATTTTAATGATTTTATCTTTATTTACTTTTTTGCCAAGGCAACCATCTGACATCTGGCAAGCATTGTGTGCTGGTTCCATTAACCCATGTAGGACCCTCGCTCAATACTGAGCGGACCTAAAGGGACTCTGTAACAATGTTTTTTGCCTGTAAATTTGTAGGATCTTTTTATGCTGCTAGGTTTCATCTGACCCACTAGCAAAATTTCAATCATTGTTGTTGCTCAAGTCTAGTGCTTGTTGTGCAGGTAGCTTAATCTCTGCATGCTAAATGCTTGCTGCATGTTTGATATAGATCACTACTGTAAGGAACTTGTTTTTATATCATTCTTCATTTGAGAAGTTACAAACAAAATGCGGGACGCGCAGGTCCCTAATACAAAGCCCAAAATAACCTGATGTACATCGATGAGGAACTTCTTTTTATACTTTCAGGATGTTACTGTGTATTAAAGTGTAGATTAAATTATATATAGCTGCTGCAACTTATTTATCCTCATCTTTATCCTTTATCTACATACAGATATTTCTCTCAGATATTTAGTTCTTGTCATAAAAAATTCATTTTGGTGTTCATGTTAATGATTTAAAACCTTGTTTTATAGCTTGTCTCTACAGCCCTTTGAGTATCCGGTATGCACTCCAGATGGAATTGTTTTTGATTTACTGTAAGTATATACATTTATCTGTCGACTGTATTGCGAAGCAGCATGCAGATTCTAAAGGGTTTCTCCGAGCTTTCCTGCATCCTGAAATGCTCTCTGCGTTGAGCTGTTGCACAGCTGTCTCTTTGGGTGGGCTATAATCACGAGTATAGTACAGCACTGCTATTCCACTGGGAAGCAGGGACTCCTTGCATCATATATCTTTACGATCCTCGGAGTTGCAACCTTGACACCATAGTGTCCGTGAAATCAAGCCAGCACACAGTCCATGATTCCCAGAACATCAATGGTTAAATTAGGGCTACATTAACTGTGTTTTATTCATGACGGGACTAACAGCAACTCTAAGAGCAATCCCAATCAGTCTTCATGTAATTGGCACAATATTTCCAATAACTCATTATACTTTTTGTCACTTAGACTCTTTACAATACAATTATATTATACGTTTGTTTCTACCTGAGAACCCATTCATGTCAGGTGCTAGAGTCCCAGACCCTCAATAAGCAGAAAATGAAATACAAATATTACAGTTTAATGATGGGTAATAATCCGAACATAATACCTGACATCTCAATCCAATATGAACGGACCTGGAATTGTACAGAATAGTTATAGTATATACAATGTCCTCAGTTTGGAAACAACTTGAGTACAATATGAGAGTGAAAATACTGCTCAAAAACACAAGCAAATACACTGAAAATACACAAGCTTCAATGCTAGCAGGTATATAATATACAGTTTGCTGTACTGCATGCCATGCAACACGAATGTATCTAAACAATGAAACTTCGACTGTGTATCTTCTGTAATTCTGTAGAATTTGCCTTACAGTGAAAAACAAATTTCCTAATGGATAAAACCCATGTTGCATTGGTTGAAAACGAAAGGTCCATATAAATTCTAAGAGGATCCAGAAGGTGGTCACCATTGTTAAAAAGGTGTACACCAAATCTCTAAGGAGTGCTCTAGTGACCCAACTCTGCTACAGTCCAGTTACATTAGCTCCAGGTACTATAGGGATGAAGTAGATCTCTATTAAACATGCTTGATGCTGGCTCCATAACGGAGAAGAAAGGGGGCTGAATGCCATGGATACATACAATGAAAGTTGTTTAATGACATTGGAGAACTGCTTCATCTGTACTCTATATTGCATCCAGCGTTGACCAGTAGCTGTGTAGCTGGACCTTTGCATCCTACATGTGGATTTAAATTACCCTTGCAATGCCCCCCTGAATTTAGAAATCTTATTTTGTATTGCCTGTTGCACTTTCATACATCAATATTTATATCTCTGATTTTTCTGGAATACATGATTTTTTAAAATCCGCTTTTTTCCTAGGTAACCATTATATAATGTAAATTAATGTAACTTTCTGCCAGGGGTGTTGTTAGTCCATGCTCCATCCAAAGGCTGATCCAGAATGCTCCTGGGGGGTCCATGGCTGTTCACAGCAACCAAAGTCTGATCAATAGCTGGTAGCTCTATATAGAGGATATGCAGAAGAGGGGTCGCAGTTTATCACAGCTGCAGTGAAGATGGCAGAACATCCTATGCTCTGATTATCTTCCCTCCCTACTCCATATTACATCCCGAGTTTCCTGCGCTGTTGAATTTCAAGATGAGGGGAAGAGATGACAGCATGGAGAATAGCAAGTAAAAAGCAGTATCTGTTCCTCTTTCCCTCCTGTACTGAATATTTGTGCAGCAGCTGCACTCCTTTCTTTCCTACTTTCTCTCCCCATGTGCAATTCAGCATAGAAGACTAATATATGTGTAAGTGCATGACTTGTGTGTGCCTGTGAGTGTATATATTTGTGTCTGCCCTATATGCAGCCCCATTGTGGGAAAAAGTTTAGAAGACATATGAATATGTCATAAATAAATCCAGAATAGAAAAACTTTGCCTGTGTGTAGTGATGCTTGGCGATCTGAAGATCAGAGCTCATATTTGCTTAGTGGTTTTCTTTATAACTAGAAAACAATGGCAGATCCATTGACTATACCATATACGCCACACTCTTCCATACATCAAAATTGGCAGAGGAGGCTCCAAAACAAGACTCTGTTGTAGATGCTATGATAGGTGTGTGAGAAATAAATGTTTTTCTAATATATAAATTACATATATGTTTTATAGAAGCATTGTTCCGTGGATAAAAAAGTTTGGAACTAACCCCATCACAGGAGAGGTAAGTGCCTGTACACTTAAGATGATGTAATGCAGCCTGTGTTTTTTTTTTTTTTTTTTACCCATCAGACTTTATCTGTTCTTTTCCTTATAATACTTCCAATGGAATAACTTCCCTGTGTATAATGGGGGAATTTATTAAGGATGGTGCATCGTGCATAAGATTTAATATTCCCCCCGGTCCAGCCCGTGGCATGTCAGGTTTAATAAGAGGTTCTGGACTCGTCACGGGAGATGTATCAATCTGTCTGCAGTCTGTATCAACCGGAAATGCTGTGTGCCACCTTTATTTAGGGTTTATTGAGTTTTCCAAGTTGTCTGAAAAAGGAGTGTGTCCTTGGTAAAAAGGTGATGTGGCCTCGCAGGAAATAGTCTGTGTGCTAGAAAATTAATTTTGGTGCAGCAAACTAGAAGGAGGTGCATAGTACAAAACGCCAGTCTTATAGTGCACCAGATTAATCATCCAGCATCGGACACAATGATTAATCTGACGCAGACGAGAACTGCCTACTCTGGTCTAAAGACTGACGCATTAATGCAACTCCAATTAAATCTGTGGCATCACTTGTGCATCGGAATGCAATCTACACCAAATCAGGCCTAACGTAGATTTTTGCCGTAGACTATATCGGTATCCCAGCACAGATAGTAAATACTACTCTATGGCCGCTTTTCAGAAAAGTAGAGGAAGGAATGAAAAACCCCAGGAATTGAACTGACTTAGAAGGGATGATAATTATGCCAAATTTTTCTTACTTTTCACAGTGCCTATAGTCTACTTCAAAATCTTAATTTGGAGGATTTTTCAGTGCCTTCTCTTTTTCTAAATTATACGATGCCTTAGTACTTATCACGTAACAAAAACAGAACCATCTATGCTAGGAATGCATTGTGCTCTATTTATAACCTAATTATTATTGGTGAATGTGATGAGACTTTCATACCCTTGTGTGGAGAGCCAATGTGGAACCATCCAATTTTAAAAAATAAAGGAACTGCTGTAGGCGGCGATGCTTAACACATTGATCTCCATATAATAGATTATAGAAAGAGTTCACATCCATGCTATGTAATCATCCCAACGTGATATATATGTAAAGAAAGAAAAACTGCAAGAAAAAGTAAGAGTCTGAAACATGGATTGTCATAACAGAACACATGGGAAACCTTAGTTTTACTTTAAATGTTTTAATGCACAATGTGTTGTTGTTATTTGTTGTTTTAGGAATATCAAAACTCAAGCCTTTTTTATCAAGATTTTTTATCTTTAGCAATCTAATATTTATTGAAATTAATAAATAATTTTATAAGGCTGAAGTCTAGGCTACATGCACACTATCATGTGCTCACCCTTCCCATGTCCATTCAAAGTGCTCAGCCATGTCGCAGATCTGGTCATGGATAGGACATGCTCTATATTCTGTGGCGCTGTGACCAGGGCCGGCTCCAGGTGTCAGTGAACAGTGAATATATACACACACACATACATGCATTTACATATATAGTAATTATACTCACACCAGCTGGATGTCACTCGGTCGGGATGTGGTGGCAGGGTCAGGAAGGGGACCGCATAGGAGAGGACGGACATAGGATAGGATTCCGAATCATACTTTGCCCCCGGGCCCGTCCCACTACCTCTCTGCCCAACTCCTATGCAGCCTGCAATCAACGGGGGCTGCTCATTAAATTGTGAACCCGGGCCCCGTAATACGGCTGTTGTAATGCCACATCGTCATGGTGGGCCCCTTTGGAGCTCTGGGGCCCCATCACTTACCCGGGTCAACCGGGTGCTGACGCCGGCCCTGGCTGTGACCAAGCTTAATAGAAGTCAATGGGGGCCATGACAATCTGGTAGTGTGTATGAGGCATTACACTGATCAGCTGTTATGCCCATCCTAAATAGAGAGTGAGGAGGCATAAGCAGCAGGTCCCATGCTGTCTGCACTTGCCAGATGCCATAAAATGGACCAACGCCACAAATATGTAATAAATTATGACATTTCCTTTAAATGTCTGTTATATTCCTGATGTAAGTATTAAGGCCAGGGGCGAACCACGTTTATTGGTCCAAGGACCATATTATCATACTACTCAACTAAGAGGCCTTCTTAGTAAACAGCACCCTAGATGCACCAACAGCGACTGTACAGCACAAAATGCCATCCCATAAATAATAGTGTAGACCCCAGAGCTGTCAACAATAACAATACTTAAGACCCCCCTCTCCTCCCTAATAGACAGATAATACTGGAGTCCTCCCCTCCTAGCAGACAGATAATGCTAGAAACAACGCCATACCCCCCACCCACCCCCGTCTGCAGAGTGTTGACTGCAACTCAGGTCAGCTTGACAGGCTGTATGTGACCTCTACATGCTCAGTAGTGAAGGTCCTCTGCTACAGATCAGAGGAATAATGCACTGGGCAGGAGTTCCTGCATTTATCTCAACACTGCTAGAGGAACCTGGAAAACAGGACTGTGGAGTCCGTCTGTAACCATTTTGGTGGAGTCGAAGTTGGGGAAATTGAGTCTGAGACAGCACAGTACATTTGCATACCTCCCAACATTTGTGAAAGGGAAAGAGGGACAAAATGGCGATCCCCCTAAGCCACACCCCCAATCACTCCCTGGCCACGCCACAAATTTTAGCCATATTATAATAATAAAAATCTCAATTAAAAAAAAAAAATTATCCTCATTGGGATTTGAACTCAGAACCTGCAGTGTCCATGTACAATAATGACACAGTGCCCCAACCAACTGAGCTATAACCTCTGTGTGATTATCTAGGTGTAGAATTTTGGTAACTAAGAACTATGACTACTGTTACACTGTGACACAGATTTAATGCTTTGGTATATAGGGAGGGATCTTCTCAGAGATTATTGTAGTTATTGAGACTATTATTATTATGGAGATTATTATTATTATTATTGAGATGATTATTATTTTTACTATTATTAATAATCGTCTCCATAATAATAAAAATAATAAAATTTATAATAATAATAATAGTCTCAATAATTACAATAATAACCTCTGAGAAGATTCCTCTCTATATATCAGTGCAGTAAGTCTGTGTCACAGTGTAACAGTGGCAGATCACACTTCTTAGTTACCAGAAATCCTCAGCTCTGTATCACTGGGCTTATAGCTCAGTTAGTTAAGGCTCCTGTCTACAGTGCAGAGGGTCCCAGGTTCAAATCTCAGCCTGGGCAAAACTTTATTTAATTTAATTAAATAAAGAGCTTGTATCTGGGGAAGCCCTGGAGACCATATATGGACAGATGGTGATCTGACCTGATGACGTGGTCCCTGCTCTCCGCTAAGCCGACACTTCTCTGAAAAAGATTCCCTGCCCGATGTCTGCTCTGGGGAACCCTAGGAGATGTAGTGACCATATATGGATAGAGATCTGAAGCTGATGACGTGGTCCCTGCTCTCCGGCTAAGCCGACACTTCTCTGAGAAGGATTCCCTCCCGATGTCTGTAGAAGCCATTCTGTACTGTGAGTTCAGGCTTTCAAAGTGTTTACTATTTACTATGTGGGACACAGCGGGACCTGGGGAGAAAATCCGTGACAATCTCATAGCTGCCCGTGAAGCGGGCAGAGGTAAGAAAAACGGGACTTTCCCGGCAAAATCGGGACGGTTGGGAGCTATGCATTTGTGGCCATCATTTACTAACTCGTGAATTGCCCAATTATAATGATCCCTGACCAACCCCTTGAAGGAAATGGAGTGTTGATTAGTCAATTGTCATCAGTTGAGTCCAACTTGGGCATGAGACAACTGTTCATACACAACTAAATGAAATCCTAACCTATGAAGACCACAGCAAGCTTCCTCACATTTACAATATGACTCGCCAAGATAAACCCTGTAATGGAGCAAAGTGCAGTCCTTAATACCATAATCTGAAAACTGCTGTTCACAAACAATAGAGCTATAGAAGCCTCTAGATGTTCATAGACATCCCCAACAGATCTGAGCTCCTACAAAATGTTGAAACAGGGGGACTGAATATATATACTTTTATCATTTTCTTTACCCTCCTCAAATGTCTGATACTTTATGTATTTTATTATTATTTTATATGTAAAAGCAACACAAAGAGCATGGCTGTAAAGTTTTTAAAATGAGGAAAAGTTTTAGAATAGCCAGAGTCTATTTTTGGATTAACTAACCATTGGCAGAAAGTAATCTAATCGTAAAAAAGTAACTGGAGTGCAAAGAATAATATAAATATGAAAACAATTCAGTATGCAGTTCCAGGATTCAACACTAGATGGTGTTAAATGGTCATTGGTATTTGTGTCTGCAGTCCTGGCACTCCACATGTTAACTCCGAGCCCTTTTATAATGGTGCTAAAAGGTGACTCATCACATGACATGTCACAGAAGCCACTATGTTTATGAGGGATGTCTGTGTATGCTGGGCTTGGAGGAGTTGTGGAGACAGTAGGAACTGGATCACTAGGTTAATGATTATACGTTGTTTACAGCCATGCAACGATGCATACAATTGTTAGAAGTGAGCCTGGCTCATGTCATGTTTGTTATGTTACGCTTTTTGCTTTCCTAAGCATTAAAGATATAAAAGGTATTATTTGGTGATCATTACTGGGAAGTAAGAAACTTGGTTTTGAGGGGTTTTACAACAAAATCCTGACTTTAACTGATGTCATCCTTTTATGAAAAGTTAATGGTCAACAAACTTGCCAGTCAAAACAGAAGCGGGCATCATTAACTGTTTGTTTCCTTCCTGTTCTAGGATTCTTACTATCCCTAATTTTTAGTGGGATTCTTAAAGAGTTAACTCCTATTCAGTCACCAAAGCTTCTGGTCTATCAGGCGTTTTGTATTATGAATGTATTAATATCCGCATATAATTACAGATTCTATTCTCACCCACTTCTTGCATATGAATTATGCGTTCCACCCTGACCGTCGGCATGCCTTGAATATCTGGCATTCTGATAGCGTGCATAAGCTTGTCTTGCACATTTCAGACTTTATGGGCAGAGGCAGTAAAGTCTTCATTCATGCCCTACAGGTATTTGGCCTGTGTCACAACCTCTTGATCCGTGTGATCTGTTCAGCAGTCCTCTATGGTTATGCCAGGTGTGATGAATCTATGCAGGGTATCCATTACTCTATGGCGTCGGAATTAAACCATGAGCATTCCCTATGGAGCACTGTGAATAGTATATTTAGTATCTATATTCTCCTTCTGTGTATTAATATATGCCTAAAAGAAGCCTGTCATGAACACACCCTGCAGGGATTGTATATCACCACGGTCCTGGCTTCTTAGAAAGTAGGTCATAGACTCTCCTCCCTGCTATAGTTAACCTGCCTCCTGCCAGGAGGCCAGCTATAATACCAAACTTCAGAGAAACATTTGTTATTGTGTATAATAGTTCACCTATTATACTTTCTATTGCCAGAGTGCATGATGAAACTACAGTATGTAAAAGGGATGGATGCTGTAATAAAAGGGGAGACAGGTTCTAGGTAGACATTACCTGGCTGGCAGCTGAATGAGAGTCCAGGCCAGTGATGGCGAACCTTTTAGAGACCGAGTGCCCAAACTACAACCATGTCCCACTTATTTATCACAAAGTGCAAACACAGAAATTTAATTTGTTATTTATACTCCCTGCTCTGTCACAGCTTTCATTCATATCAGCACCCTGAGGACACCAATTAAGCAAAAGCTAGAAGAAATTTGGATAATCATTGTATCTTCCCTCCAGAGTCCCATAAACAGGAAGAATTGTCTGGACCGGAGCAGGAGATACAATGCTAATGCAGATCTGTCCACACCTTCCCACTCCTCCAGTAGTCCCAGGGAGTCCTGTCACTTTAAAATAGCTCTGTGCACAGCAAGTCCTAGGCTGTTTGGGACTGTAGGAAGATACCAGGAGTCCTCTCTGATAGAAAGGGCTCTCGGTGCCACCTCTGGAACCCGTGCCATAGTTTCGCAACCACTGGTCTAGGCGATAGCCATTGCTTCATGTTTCCTTTATAGCTTGTTTCTATATTGTATCCTTTTTATAGAGCTCATTTTACGTCTTTTCATCTACCTCTATTAGATTGTCACAGATGCTCCGATAAACAGCTAAAGAGTGAAATATGGGGGGTTTGTAGAGGAAATGTCATCTAATGACGTGTTAAAAGATGTATGATGTTATTTCTGAGTATTGCCGCATCATTTATGAGTCTAATGTTATTTATTTTTACAAGTCTACTGTTATTTTATGCAGAAACTTGAAGCAAAGTCCCTTATAAAGCTGAACATTGCTAAGAATCAGGATGGTAAGTCACTTGTCTTAAAGGGGTTAAATAAAGGCACATAATGAACCCTGTGACGAAGGCCCTATATCGTTATCCAAGTGTTATGTTTCTGGGGAGATTCTGATTCTGTTAAATATGCTCATTACGTGACTGTATTCCTGCTAGTCACATATTTACATGAGGGGCTAAATGATTTGCATGTGCTCATATTACAAGATGGAGAATCTATTGGTTATACACATAACCACTTTACTACTACATTATATATACATGTATATACAGTATATCCTGCACCTAAATCCTTCTCCTTTTGAGGGTAACAATGAAAATATTTATAAAGAAATTATATAGTACTATCTTCAGGGGTTAGTAAGCCCCTTTCATACAAGGAGCCTGCTTTCATACAAGGAACACCCCATGTAGATTAACTGAGTCTGCCAGGATTGGCTTGTCTGACTTTGTGTATAGACTTATTGGAAACTGGGGTGAAGAATTTTACTTGATGTGTTATCATCATCATGAGCTGTTGGCCACACACGTGATTGTTAGCAAACTTTTCATAGTACATGATTGATTTCCATGATCTTCTCACCTAGCAGTATCCTGTCAGTCCTGTTTTGGTGTATTGCATTTTCTCATGATACAGTATTATATGTCCAGGCAGTAAAGGCAAAGGTGACGACATTGAGCATTTAAAATAATTCTGTTGCCAGCTTTTTTTACCACTAACCTACCAGCCCCCTCAGATAAGGGATGAAATATCGTTTCTAGCATTCTCTCTTTTATGTGAAATCTCGCCCACTTACCTGTAAAAAAAAAACAAAAAAAACTGGCTAGATGGCAAAATGTCTCTTCACGTACCCTAATCTTGGGCTCTATGATTTTGGTATCATATTAATGATACAGATCTCCTCTTTTATTGATTTATTTATTGATATATATATTATAGGGAGGAGGGGTTTATCAGGGCCTGTACTAATGTACAGTCTTGATAAAGCTCACTTCTACGTTAGACAGGGCCTGTTGTAGAATTGTCTCTCCACTCGGTCAGGGGCTGGATATACTAACAGGCTGAGGGAACATAAAGATAAATATCCCCCATAGTTGGGGATGTGAGCTGTAGATAAAAATCTACTTTCTGCCTTTTATAAACCTGATGTGATTTGTAAAATGAGATTCTTCTATTTAATATGACACCAAAAGCCTGGTTCTAGGTATTATAGAGCCCATGGTATGGGCATCTGAAGTGATGTTCCTCTTCCTGCCTCTCGGTGTGCTTCATTTCAGTCTCTCTTCAGGTCTTCTCGTCTCATTTGCATATGATTTTTTCATAGGTAAATGTGAGAGTTTTAATGGAAAAGAAGGAATACTATGGAATAATAAAATACTAAAAGATTATTTCATACCCTACTAGAGGGTGCTGGTATTTTAGTGGTATGAAAGCTGGTTACAGGTTCCCTTCGATGGTCACAATGTTTTCCACAAGCTTTGCGTAAAGCAGTAGTAGAAATAACTTTGGAATATAGCTAACAAATTATGCTCACTTATCTTACTCTTTTTACCCTTCCCCCATTCATCCTTTAACTGTGCTTCCCTCTAAAATTCTCCTCTAAGATTCTTAGTACTATTATCATAGAAGCCTAAGGAAAGGGGGAAGGCAGCACCTAAGTAGATGAAAAATTTCCTTTCAATCTCACCCTAAGTGCTTTATACACACATGCATACACAGGTAAGTACTAGAGATACTACAGTGCAAATTCTCCTCTACTATCAGTAAGTTTCCTCTCAATTCCGAAGGACAGCAGAGTTTCTCACGTACACATATTGTACTACTGAATTATGCAAAGTTCGTTGAAAGGTTGCTGGTTCAGTTCTCACGCCCATTGACAGGTTACATGAACTGGTAGGCATCCATTTCATGCTGTGATTGTCATAGGAGGTGTTACTTTATGTAGCTGGTTGTCTTCTGACTAACTATTGGACTCGCAAACAAAAATAAGTATTGTCTTCTAATGCATATTACTGTTCTAATTATGCTTATATTTTATAGGGAAATATCACTGCCCTGTCTTGTTCTCCGTATTTACCAATAATTCCCACATTGTCGCTATTGGTAATACCGGAAATGTCTTCTCTTATGATGTAAGTAAAACTTTGTAGACTCCTCCTACACATTGTAATAAAGAAATATTAAACTCTTACATTCATCATTGTAATGTTATGCTTCATACATTTGCTTTACTAGACGTATCAGTTTGCTTATTTGTTCAGCCCTAGCAATAAAATGAAACCTGTCCTTTCCCCACCCAGGCTGTTGAACAATTAAATATTAAACCGAAGAGTTACAAAGACCTACTAACCGATGAACCTTTCACCCGCCAAGACATTATAACTCTACAGGTAGGAACTAGCATCATCCAGTTTGTGGGGCTTTCAGCTGTAATTTGCTACAAGTAAAAAAAGTACAAATGTATCAAATATTGAGGACCCCCCTCCCCAAAATAAAAATATATGACATTCCTCTAATCTAAGCCTGATGATGTTATATATTATGTCACTACTAAAGAAGCAAGATACAAGTAATTGACTTCATAATTAAGTTAGAATCTCAAAGTTATGGCAGTGGTATGTTTTCTGTATATTAAATATGAGTAATCAGTTCTTTGAGAAGTGTTCTCTTTTCCTCACCCACTTCCTTCTGGGCTATAGGTTATAAATTCTAAAGTGTCATAAAAGCACAGAGATAATAGGGCCATGTAATAGCCCTTAAATATCTGTACACCCAGGAATTGCAATTTTCCCCCTTGCGCCATCTTAACGTGGAGGGGGCTGTTTCCTGGGCTGTGCTTTGGCTTTAGCCTGCGCCATTATTTCTACACCACCTTTGCCCTGTCGGATATATCAGGAGATGGATATATGCAGCATGTGTCAGTGGGTGGGGTCCACATCATGTGTGACATACTCCAGCGTATGATAAGTCCCTCCAATTACTATCATTTACTACAATATTTCTAAGCCTTATGGATGCCTTTATTAAATGACTAGTTACCTTGTGAGTTGGAGCTGTGCTACAAAGAGGGGTTTCTCTTATAAAATAAGTCTTTTATCCACTGGACAATGTAGTCTATATTAGAGATGTATATTCCATTAAATATACCTATATAATCATGCAGGATAAGATTCAGCATATTGAAAATATAAATATTGGGGCAAGTAATAAATAAATCTTTCCTATCAATGTTAAAGACCCGTCACGTCTATGTAAGCTGTTGTTGGTTACTCAGTGACTGAGACTTCTATTGACCTTTGATACTGCACCTGCTTTATGTGGATTTATGAAGGGCTCCGGATCATGGGGACACAATGCCACTGTTGGTGATGAGATTTCTAAGAACCATGTACAGGACTGACTATTTGGGTGGGTATTGGAGTTCTTTTTCAGAAAACCATTCATGTGATTGTGTTCAATTCCACACAAGCTAATGCAAAAAAGTTGTTAGCTGGACACATAGGCATTGGTGGACTAAGTCTAGGATTCCAAATTTCTGTATAGTATAGGAAAGGGTGAATTTACTTATTGAAAACTTTCAGCCCGATGAAGATTGTGGTTTGTAATGATCGCTGATATATTATCGGCCTTTGCAAGGTTAATTGCAATAAACAAACTAGAATTGAAGATAAAGAAAGCAGGCATTTGACCAGAATACCCTACAGCTAAATTCATGTAGTTTCCATAAAAGCACATGGGCTACAGACAATCTTGTGATTATAGAAGGACATGTGATGCTAAACCAAGTGAACTCAAAGCTGATATGAAACGCAGTCACTGATACATAGGTTCTTCCAAGCAGATTTATGAATAGGCTGTATATTTCATAGGTCAATATCTGATTCTGATCCAACTGTGAAATTATACTCTTCTCTGGGTTAAATTTGGAATAGTCTCCCCCCTCCATTTTGCATAACCACTAACTATCCCTATAGTTTTAATAACCAACATCTGTTTCTTATTTGTCAGCTTTCCATTGTGCCCTAAATGAAATTGCCTGAAAAACAAAACAAAGCTGCAGAACTTATGTTTCTGATTTTATATTATTTTTTTTTAACCAGGATCCTTCAAAGCTAGAAAAATTTAATGTATCAGATTTCTTCCATGTCAAAAACAACCTCAAAGTCATAGACCCTGGTGAGTTTGGTTATCTGCTGCATTTTGGTTGTATGAATAATAGCACATATCGTCTACATTTCCACCTTTATGCTCCTGCAAAATAAATAAGCTTTCGAAATAAGTTTCCTGTAGGCAGGGGGCACAACTTGTGTAAAGCCCGCCCCCCTTGCTTATAATATCTTTCTCCATATCCTCATTCTCGGATAGAAAATATAATGAGCATAAGTGTAAGGATACATCATTGAAGGAGAGAAAATAAGTACATGCCTTGGCCTAAATAGATTTTGGTCTGTTTTTTTGGGCAGCAAGTTTTAATGGAACCTCTCAGTAAATTTAATTCCCCCTAAATAAACATATATTTAAAAAAAAAAAAAAAAAAAAATGGTATCAGAAAGCAATGTGACCATTCCTGAAATTGTTCCCCCTCTGCATCCACGTCCAATCTGCATCTTCCTCAGTGCTGAGTCCGGCATATTCATAAGAGTCCTCAACAGCTGCACAAACCGCATGAGGATGGGAGGACTAAGAAAGCTGATTTCTCTTAAGTGAGTCACACACAGCCAACATCTTACTCGGCCTCCTCATTCCCCCTTCAGGGAGTCACGGAGTGACTCGGCCAAAGCCTCTCTCAACTCCCTCATTCCTGAGTGAGGGGGAATGAAGGAGCTCAGCCGAGTGGAGAGAAAACATACCCCAGGAAACCCAATGAGTCTCCTGGCAAGGTGGCAGCAACTTTTTAAAATGCGATTTTAGCTAGATCTGAGATGAGTTTTTATTAAAAAAAATTGCATAGGGGAGAGTATGCAGACTTCTGTGGGAACCTGTCATTAGGTTTAATGGTAAAAACCTGATGACAGGTTCCCTTTGAACAGGTCAGTCTTTTAGTTTTCCTATAGGTTAGAAGTAGTATAACGTTATTCAGATATGTTGTATCTACAATGAATCATAATCTTGTAAACCACAGCTCCGTGTATTCCCTGCACTAAACAGCTGATCGGTCTTCGCGCTGTCCCAGGGGTTATTATGCCTGTACCCACCACCACATTTAGTTAATACATTTGACAAGACAATTTGAGAGATCACACAAGGCAAATTGCTGCTAAATTATAAACCTTTTCTGATGTTGAAATTAATACTTTAGAGGAAGAAAAAGCTCGTCAGGATCCATCGTACTACCTGAAAAATGCCAACATGGAAACACGGGAGACACTCAGTGAACTATACAAGGAATTCAAAGGAGATGAAATTCTGGCAGCCACCATGAAAGGTCCAGAGAAGAAGGCAACAGATAAGCTAAATTCGGTGAGAGTGACCTGACACCTAAAACTTTCTTTGTTTATTATGTGTGAACTGCATTAAGTAGTCATGCTATTGTGTGTACATATAACCATATTTTTACTGCTGTTATACAGGCACATTACTCTACGGGTGCCGTGAGTGCATCTTTTACCTCCACTGCAATGACACCTGAGACCACCCATGAGGCTGGTAAGTCTCCATCCATCCTCTGTATTGCCCTCTGGTACTAATCTATTCATCACTTGTGTTTTTTACCTTTTTAGAATCTCCAGTGATCATGTGATGCTGAAGAATATTATTTTATATATTGTTTATGTCGTATTGCTTGTTTGTTTATAGTGTTTTTGATAACTCCTCTTTGTCTGCCTTCTCTCCACATCCTGCAGCTGCCATTGCAGAAGATACCGTACGTTATCAGTACGTCAAAAAAAAGGGTTATGTTCGTCTCCACACCAACAAGGGTGACCTTAATCTGGAGCTGTATTGCGACAAAGTGAGTGGTTAAATGTATAAATAAGGTATTTGGACTGATATATTATTTTATTTAAGTGACCTAGAGACACTGAAAGCTTTGAGGCAGAGCATGGGGATCTGTGCATTGTAATTGTTAATCACTTGGTATGATTCATAGCGTGGGCGAATGTGTCTAGTCTGAGATAACTATCAATATGCTGCTCTTCGCATTTCACATTTTTATGATTGATGTGCTGTTTGCTGAAACGTTAGAGAAAAATGCAACATAATTAAAATGAAAAACCTAACAAGGAGTCTTGCGGGTTTGACTGCTGAATGATAACTGAATGTTTCTCTACCTCCAACTCTGCCTAATATAAGACACTGAAGCTACCATAGCAACACCTTATTCGCTTCCAGATTTTTTTATTTATTTTTTTTCCCCCCACTCTGTTACTGTGGCAACAGGGAACCGGGTGTGTCCAACAAGTTACTAGCTGTGGGGGTGGTGAGTGAGAGAAAACTAATGTGTTAAATATTTAAAGAAGTTGTGACCCATTTTATGTGACCTGAAAAGCACAGGGCTACCAACTGCATTATATTTTTCATACTACACCAGGAAATACGGTAATAATTTAGCCATTTTTGTAAAAAAAAAAATGCTATTTTTCTACAAAGAGGGAAAAAACATTTTAAATTTTTAAAAAGCACCCAAATCAATAATTGTGCATAAAGTTTCCCAAAAGAGGCCAAATTATTGTTGATCTAGTGTAGTTTTTTTGCCTTGTACAAGGTAAGGCATACTAGACTGTCTAAAGATGTGTCAAGTTTTTTCTTCTAGTGACCATGTTGAGATGTGGGTTCTTCTAGCAGTTATAAAAAGTTGCCTGACTTCTGTTTTATAATGGGCTTATATTTATTTGAGCAAAAATTTAAGCAAAACGTAGACCAGAACAAATTGTGGACAATTCAATCAGGTGTTCGAACGCTGTATTTGTGATGCGGATGCGTTTCAAAATGCATTTTGAAACCTAATGCTACATGATCACCACGTGTGAACGCAGCTGAAGGATGTGGTCACAAGTACCACTATCGCTGTGTTATGGTAACCAGACACCAGGTTCTGGGTACCAATCACATGTGTTTCCATAGAAAGGCATACGTCATTGCTCCAAGGCCCGCCCCCGTACCCTAGCGCTGTGTTTGTAATTGCAGCTCTAGCGGTATGTGTGACCGCACCCTTAAGCAGTCGGTCAAAAACCACATGCGTTGAAAAACGCATGCTTTTTTAACTGGTTTGACCAATTATCTTTATTTAAAACTCGTCAAAAACGCATGCGGTTTTTGACGGACTGCTTAAAAACGGGCATATACTGTGGCTTGAGCTAAGCATTATCTGGCATTAATCAAGTGCAGGCTATATAACCCAAGCACACCCAGGTAAGATGCAAGGAATGCTGAGTGGCCAAAGCTGAATCAGTTAGAAGAAATAATACTGCACATAGACAAAGGTGTTGCTGGCCAGCAGGAGAAGAAAAGCAGAGAAAGATATACACACACATCAGACATTTATATCATGTATGAAAGTTTTTTTTACGTTAATGCAGCAGTGTGTTAACATTACGTAAATGCATGCGTTTCATAAACACATTGTCTAATTACATTGCTGTTAACAAATCTCCTCAGCTGTTGCATTGGGTTTGAAAACACATGCGTTAATGCTACGTGTGAATCCAACCTAAGCGATTGAAGGGAATTACTGAGTTAACCAGTTTGTGGCCCTACATTTTTTACTTGTTAGAGGAGCATCTCGGCATCCAACCCACCTCTAATGCTCATATGTCTTCTTTCATTTCATGGACCTTTATGCTTCTCTTGAAACTTATTCTAGAAAGTGAATGTGATTGTTTTAGGTTGCAACAACCAAATAATGTAATGTAAAAGTGTTATCTGTTCCTTAAGTTTTCCTTTTTTTTAACCCTTTATAGACACCAAAAACATGTGAGAATTTTATCAAGCTTTGCAAAAAGAATTACTATGATGGCACCATCTTCCACCGCTCTATTCGGAATTTTGTGGTTTGTAAACCTCTATTATGGTCATTATATTTATTCATAAAGCAGTAAGCACTAGCACCTTCCGTGGCTACCAAGTGGTTTTAGTTTTTGAGACTTAGAAGCTTATTACATAGAGAAGACCCCAGGTTTGATTGCAACAGTCAACAGGTCTAAGGGTGTTTCACTGTTGATCAAATCCTTGCGTTTGAGCATATGGGATGGAGTTGTACTGTACAATGCTTTTTCAAAATGCTGATACATTTTTCCTTTCTTTATAAGCCCCTTATATTCTCTCGTACCATTCTCAGTTTCTTGATTCTTTTATGCATTGGCAATGATTTATTATAAAGCTTTGTCTCTACATTGACAGATACAAGGAGGAGACCCTACAGGCACGGGAACAGGTAAGAGAACAATAGGCCATTTCTGTTTCCTCTCTGTTTCCTTCTGCCATTTTCTATGACTAGGATGGCAACCTCTTTATTTCCCTTAACAGGTGGTGAATCCTGTTGGGGAAAGCCATTCAAGGATGAAATTAAGCCTAACTTAAGTCACACAGGTCGAGGAGTTCTTAGCATGGCAAATACTGGACCAAACAGCAACAAGTCTCAATTGTAAGAGATTGTTTAGGTAGTGAATCAAAAATCTGTTCTTTGGCACAACTGTTATTTGATTTTACAATAATTTTTTTTTTTTGTCCTATAGTTTTATAACGTTCCGCTCCTGTACATATTTGGACAATAAGCACACGGTGTTTGGCCGGTAAGTTCACAAGAAACTACAAGAATTACATCATATTTTATCATGGCTGACATATCTGACTTCTGACTCCTTTAGAGTTGTTGGAGGATTTGATACTCTTACTGCCATGGAAAAGGTTGACACTGATACTAAGACAGACAGGCCAAAGGTAATGCTTTCTTTATGAACAAAACTAAAAAAGTTAATTTGTATAAGATATGTTGTAAATTCTACAACACTGAAACCATATATGTTGCTGCTTTCAGGAGGACATCCGAATAGAGAGTACAGTGGTTTTTGTTGATCCATACGAGGAGGCTGATGCACAGGCGAGTACCATCATAAATTTAAAAGTAGCTGCTCTTATTAATCATAGAGATGGAAGTAAGATCTCTGCATAGTAAAACTGTTGATTATAGTTTAAGTAGGTATTTTGGGGGCTGACGTATATACTTCTCTTTGTTGTCCCTTCTTTAAGCACTAAGACTTGCCTATCGTTGGCCTGAAATACCAGTTCATCCTGTCCGCCCATAACATGCGGCTAATATTTGTCAATAAACTTAGCTGTACTCTGATTTTCTGCCATTGTTATCACTCCCTTTTAATATAGGGAAGATACTCCAGAGCATTCTTGGACAAGGAGGCACACATTCTTCTCTTATTGTTGACAAAATGCATTTTTGAAGACTTTTGCTTAGACAGGATGTTTTGTTTTTGTTGATCTAATGATTTTTATTAAACTTACATTTTTTTCAGTACGAACACAAGTGTAGCAACCAAAATGGTCAAACATCCTGTAATGGTATAATAACTGTATACAGTCCCCATCTCTGCATTCCTAACAAGTAACTCTGCAATTATCTGCATGCGTCCAGCCACTTAGATTGTGTACCGTCACTTTACAAGCGGTCACTGACCCATTATCAATTCTATGATGAAGGGCACTCCAACATAAGCAAAGGTGCAGAGCAGGCAGTACATTCTTGCCCCACTCTTCTTTTTAAGCTTCTATAGGACTTTACTCTTCATGTACTCTCCACATTGGGGTTACTTTTTTCTCACTTTGAGGCAGAAGCTACTTGGGCAGGGCTGGCAATGTATTCTAAATGTTTCACACTTTTCAGGTTGCATTAGAGAGAGAGAAGGCTCAGAAAGAGGAAGAGGAGAAAAAAATGAAAGAACGGCCAGTGCTGCCTAAAAAAGAGCAATCGCAAGAGCCCAAGACCTTCAGGGCAGGGGTGGGAAAGTATATCAACATGACTGCAGTGTAAGTATCCTGTGCTTCATCTTTAATTATATGGATGTTATGTTGTTTTGGTGTTTTCATAAATGATTCTTAAAAAGATAAAAATACTTTACATAACATCCTGTAACTTATGCAAAGTATTATCTTCCTTTCACCTGTGTAATTTGCTGGTCCAAAGTCTATTTACTGACTGTAAGTCTGCCTTTGTGTTAGACTTGGTATCAGTGGATAGAAAATGAATGTTACACTGTCCAGGTGCAGCAAAGAGTAAAACCCACTGCAAAAACACACTCATGTGACTGCTGTGCTGTAGGCAGCTTTTAGGGGCAGAGAGAAAGCACTTCAGGGTGTCCCCGAGGAACTCATCCCTGCAAAGTAGGATCACAGGAATGAAGTGGGTTATGCAATGAAAATAAAATAGTACAGCTCCCAATCAGCTGATCAAGGATGTTACTGACAAGGGAATGCAATATTCTTCCTATTTCATAACCTGTCGGCAGCATTTTCTTTTAAGGCACACAATTAAGAGAACCCATATCCATATTTTACCCTACTAAACCACCAGAACCCTCAAGTAGGGAATGAAATACCCTTTCTAGAATTCCTTTTTATGTTAAATTCTGCCTGTTTACTTATTAAAAAAAAAACTATTCTCCCAAGGCCATGAAAATGAGCTGAAAATTTTCATTTTTTTGCTTGACAAGAGTTAAACTGAGAGACTGACTCTTTAGATGCTTTGCGGATAACTAAATCAATGGTTCTGGAATATATAGGAGGGAATAATTCACATTAGGCTTTCGGTTCTTTGAACTAAAGAACAGGAGATACAGGAATGTAAAAGTCAGAGCTTGAACTGTGAGAAGTAGGTAAAGATCCAGTTTTAGCCTTTGTGATGAAGTGATGCTCCCCCTCTAGCCTCTCAGCCGGAATCATCTTTGCCTGAGAAGAGTCGGCCTGAGGGGCTAGATTAAAGGAGTCATTTGAGATGACAGTATATTGGGCTTTACAGTAGCTATAATCATACTCATGATATCAGAATAAAGATGAGCATCACATCAGGCTTATGATTCTGGGAGCTACAGACCTGGACATACATAAACTTAAAAACATAGTTGGGAAATGGCTGCAGAAAGGATCCTATTCCATACTATGTCTTTATCTCCCTGTATGTCTGGTTCAGTAGCGCACAGAACCAAAAGCCTGATGTAATTGTCATCCTTATCCTGATACCAAGAGCATGTCTCTATGCTTTCCCTCCAGCCTCTGTCTAACTCGTCTAAGACAAAGATGATTCTGGCTGAGAGGCTGGAAAGGGAACATCGGTTTAAATGTCTATATGTTAGAATCTATAGTACCTTGTGCCATGGTTCTGGTATCAGAATACAGACAAGAATGCCATTTAAATCACTTGTGATTCTGTGAGCTCGTTAACTTAGTCTTCTCTTCAATACCATAGCAGAAACATGGTTGTAGCTGCTATAGAGCCCTGAAGTGATACTCCCCCTCCAGCTACTGAGCCTGACTCTTCTGTCAACAGTTTTCAGATTATTTTCATATGAATTTGGGCTGTTTCACACTAGCAGTGATCACCGACTGTGCAGAATCCTGTGTGAGTGTTGACCACAATGATGATGGTGATCTATAACACAAGGAGTTCCTGCTTCCCCACTAAGTAGTGTTGTTGACTAAGTGACTAAGGCTGCATTCACATGAACGTGTGATTTCTCCAGTCCCATATCTCCGTGCTGTATGAGCCCACATATACGTGACATATTTCATCCATATGCAGCACGTATGTAAAATAGGACATGCTCTATATTTTTATACAGTACGGTATGGTGTTAACAACGGCAATATAAATGGTTGGACGTATTGTTCATTGAAATTAATATGGCCGTATGTAACCCATAAAACGATATGGGTAGCATACTGCCGTTTTCATATAGTCGTGTGAATGCAGCCTAAGGCTACATTCACATCGACGTGTGCCCACTGTACCGTAGTACAGCGGGCACACGTCAGCGACGGGGAGAGAAGACGGTGAGCGCTGCTTACCCCGCCCCTCTCTATAGAGGTACACTGTGCATGGCGCCATATTCCAGGAAAAGATGGGTCATGTCCTATGTTTTCATGGGGTACGGAACGGTACGGTGCCACACTTATGCTGCACCATACCGTTCCTGTAGGGCGCCGTGCGCCCATTGCCAGCTGTGGGGGACATATGTACGCCGTATATACTTCCCCCATAGGTGTGTGTGAATGCAGCCTTAGTCTTGTGCCTTGTATAGCTACAACGTTTTTTTGTTTATCTTGTTCTTTGAGTTTCAACTGTGACAATATACTGGGGAAAAGTGTAGCATTGCCATCCCATGGGGCTCTCTCCTTAGATGCTTGATCTGCCAAGCACATATTTTTAATCATGAGATTAGCTCTTGCCAGACTTCTGTGGTGCAACATATCCCCAGGTAAATATAGGTTTGAATGGCTTAAAATCATACCCCCAAGCACAACCTGTTGTCATTTGATTTTAACCGCTTGACGACTGCCTTACGGCTTTATATGTTCTAATTATGCATACCCTCCCTTTTTAATATCTTATTAAAAAAAACGGACACCAGAAGCAAAATCAACAAAGCAGCACTCCATAAAACAAGTTTTTTTTTTTCTTTATTCCACCATGACAAAAAAGCAACCTACCTGCTGCTTCACCCTCCATATTGTTTGGTTATCAAAAAACTGAGATATCCACTGTTGAGTGGTAAAAAAAAAAGGGAATATTTCCTGGTTATGTGTCACCTAGAACACAATTTTGACATATTAAAGGGGGGATACCTGGTGTCGCTGTTCAGGACATATGACCATTTGAAGACAACCTCCAGCCTGTCGGCTGAAGGCAGAATGCAGGAGGAGCTGCAAAAGACACTTTACAAAAGTACATGCACCCTCTGCCTCTGAACCTGGGAAATACTGCTAACAATAATGCACAATTTGCTTTCCCTCCCCAGGAAACGTGCCGCTGAGGCAGACGACAGCGGGCCCTCTACCAGCAAAAAGGAAAGAGTGACTCGTGGCTTTGGAGATTTCAGCTCTTGGTAGAGACTTCAGCACAATTCTAGCTTGACTTTACAGATCTCATATTCACTTTGAGATTTCACATTTGGGAGGCTCTTCTGAGGCATTTTTGTTGTATTACAAGACCAGTTTATTCTCCTCATATTCCAGAATATGTTGATAAGGTGTGAGCCAAACAGTACATACAAACATTTGTAAGTAGTTGTTAACTTCATTTAATGTCGCTTTTTTTTAAAGATTGTTATAAGATTTTCAAGGGTCAAAGGGAGAATTTGTTTGTCTTCTTAGAGGCTCCAATCCATTTCTGCCCTAAATCGGTCTTCTCCTCGGGGTTTGCCCATCACTAAGAAGACTATGATTGCTTACTCTGTATTGGTAATTTTTGTATGTTCTATTTTATTAGACATTAACTTGGGTTCTGTACATAAAATATATTTTCTGGATTTACATACAAAATTTTTGTTCTATTTGTAATAAAACGCTTAAACCTTGGCTTGTGTCTGGTATTGCAGCTCAGTAATATTTAAATGGAGCTGAGTTGCAAAGCCGAACGCATTTCTTATTTTTATATTTGAATGAAAGCAGATCCCTAACAACCCCTATAAGTATTGCACAAAAAAAATGAGGTTGCAAAAATTGTAAATACAATAAAATCTTTTCAAAAAAAGGAATCTATGCTTCTAGTAACTTCTATCTATGTAAAATCAGTATATATAGTTGATTTTGTCGTTGGAAGCATTTATACGTTTTTGACCAATTTTTAGTCTGTGCCACTTCATTGCTGTAGATCTTCACTCTAGAGCCACATCATATCCAATATGACAGTCTAAATCTGTTCAGATAATGTGGTTGGGTTCTGTATGGATGTGAGATTCCCCCCCCCCCCCCTTTGCAGGCAGATAACGTGTACTGTAGTGCTCCTTTAGAGAAGCCTGAATTTTATGATTAATTTGCAGGCCGAAGCTGCGTAAATAGGAAGTCCAGCTCACCTCAAACCATGAAGTAAAATGCGACAAGGTACGGACTGCCCTACTGCACAGGCTGCATCAGATTAGCAAAGGTGGAAAAAGGATTCCATGTCCAGCTTCGTCCAAGATACTTCAAACTTTATTTAAGGCATAATATTTAAAATCCCAAAGTGTTTAAAGGCCAAAGCGTTTCAAACGGTGGACTTGTTCTTAGTCATGGCTACACGAGCCATGTAGCCATGACTAAGAACGGGTCCACCGTTTGAATGCGTTGGCCTTGGTATTTATTTTTGTATTCCTTGTATCGGGAAACGGGGAAAAATTATTTAAATCCAATAGCACCTCCCCTTTATTCTTACAAGGATACCAAATGTATATAATGTTTTCATACAAAAGGTTTTCATTTTTTAACATACATCTTCATTAAGCCATATTCTGACGTTGATAATTTTTTCATACTTTGGCAAATGGAGCTGTGTAAAGTGTCATTTTTTATGAAGGGTGTGATGCAGATGACATACATGACGTTTGTGGGACTGTATGACATTTTCATCAATTTTTATTAACAATTTTTAATTAATTTAATTTTTATTTTAGTTGCAAAAGGACAAAAAGAAGTTGTGTTTTGGCTATTTGGATGCTGTTTTCGCGTGCAGGTTCCACAGCCTGGAATAACCAATTTTATATATTGGTATTGCTTACAGCATTGTTGGTACCAACAAACTGGTTAACATCCGCAAATGTTGCCAGTTCCAATTGTGGGTGTAAATGGTACATATTGCAGCAAACTCCCAGTTTGTGTGGAGCAGGTTCAGCTCGAGAGCGCCCTCTATAAACCCATTGCACCCACTCTAATGTAATATTACGTTGGTTTGCGGCAAGGGTTTAGGAAAACCAAGGCTTAATGGTGTGGAATGCTGGTACCAGTATAATAAACCATAAAGGGATATCCCCACAAAGACAATAAGAATAATACAGCATTTCACAGATATAATTCCAAACTGTCTCTATCAGTCCTGGTGTTTGCAATTTCGGTTGTCTCTGGCTGGGACCGTAAATCTTCTGACTTTGGTCAAATATTTCTCATGAATAGCTTCTCTTTTCTGCACGATGTAGTGCTCTCTGCCTCCTGCCCCTCCCTCCCCTGCATTACAAGACGAGCTCAGACACAAGCACTTCCTGTCGGCAAGAAGCAGTGTGCAGAGACTTGCTCAGCTAGCTATAGACAGATAAGGTCTTTATCTGAGGGAGGCGTTTATCAGAGCTTACCCTGTGTGTGTCATTGTGTTTTATATCTATATTATGTATTTCATTATCTCTGATCTGTCTCTTCTCTCTTTTTCTCTATGTGTCAGATACCAATAGAATCTTTAAAAGCTAAATGAAAGTGTCGATAAACCCTCTACCCTGGTAATCTAAGCACTTTGTCAGCACACATCATTTTATAGGACAGAGGGATCGTGAAGTATCTGGACTCTGGAATTTTACATTGACCATCATTATCAAGTTATAGGAGCTAAAACCGTAATAAAACGGAGTAAAATTGCAAGGGGGTAAAAATCTTTGTGTAAACATCACTAGGGGATTCAAATTTGAGAACTTCCTTTCATGGACAAACCCCTTTAACCAAGAACCTTAAATTATCTTTTTTTCAGATTGCATAGGCCACTATCCCACTCCATAGTGACCTTATCTTAAGCGGTATGTTATACTGGTCAGCTAGGCAAGGCTGAAAACCATGGGATCTCTAGGATAACTAAACACAACCTTTTGCAGATATTTTAAGCACAACAACCACCAAGCTATGTGTTGTTCTGTAGTGGTGACTGTCACACATAAATGCAGCAGAACCTGCACAGTCCTTATACAATGTGTGCTGTGGTCATGTAGCTTAGGATTTTATCTTGTGAACCTTCTGCAGGTGGCACTAGTCGGTAATGTAACCCTAGCTTAAAGCCTGCCCTAAAGCCGAGTATACAAACCTGCAAGTGCTCAAACTGAGTGCAGTTTTTCCCTCATAGGAAACCAGCTTTTGATTTCTTACCAACAAAGTTAATATTTTCCCTGCTCTGCGTCTTGTTTTCCCACTCCGAATGCCTCAGAGACTGGAAGACTACTATGTCGTATTTATTTTAGGTTCTCTTCACCTTACTTGCCCCATTTACTAACTATTCCCGAGAAATACCTCCTTTGACATAACCTCACACACACACATACTTCATCTCATGATGCAAACATGTCAGATTTGATATATGCTTGTAGTTACGGACATCATACTTACTAACATCCAGGCACCGTAACTGTGGTAATCTTCTTATATTTGTTATCCAAGGCATCCCTCCTTCTAAAATCAATTTTAAAAATTATGGTAAGGAACCTGGAGCCGTTACCTGAGCCCTTCCATGCTGTAGCTTCACAGGCCATTCCAGTACATTTCACATCTCTCTGCAGAAGAGGGAGTTTCAGAACATAGTGGAAGAAGGGGGGGGGGGCTGTTCCTGCACACTGTAACAGCCTGTGAAGCCGGAGCATGGATGGGCCTTGGTAACGGCACCAGAGCCCTTGTGGATTATTGGCATAATTTTAAAAGTTGAATTTAAAAAGAAAGAGATGACAAATATAAGGAGATTACCACAGATAATAATTGTTCCAGGTTTATTGTGCTTGATTTTGAGGGCAGATTTCATTTAAGTACTATAATCTTTTGCTTATCAATTTATGTATGAGCCTCTATGCATTTACCTGAAAATAGTCATTCTATAATTGGTTAAATTAACTAACTGCACTTACCCTGTGCGAGTAGCACGTCTATAGACATCATGGCAGTCACACACTTCACACGGCTATATCTTAAACACATTTCTTGTGTTCATATTAACCTCTTCACTACTGCCATACGGTGATATACCTCCTATTTGCACATGCCCCGTGCAGAAATTACATTTACAAACGTCATGATAGTGACCAACTTCAAATGGTGTGATGAAACTTTAATCGGAAATATGACAAAAAAAAAAAAGCAGTTTTTTTTTCTGCCGGAGAGCTATGAAGGGTGTATCAAGAGTGCTCACAAGCTGAGCTCTTTTCATACACAGATGGGCTTTGCGGCATATTGCAGCAAAGGCCCATCGCTAACACCAGCGGTCGATGCTTATACCAATCGCAGGTGTTACCCCTTGTTTGCCAGTGCCGCCGGCATTTAAAAGACGGCGGTGCATAGGCACCTCCATCTTTGTTGAGAAATTAATAAAATATTAAAAATTCAATCACACCCCCCCCCCCCCCTTTCCCTAGAACTGATATAAAACTAAATAAACAGTAAAAATCAGAAACACATTGGGTATCGCTGCGTCCCAAAAACTCTGTGTTCTTAAGGGGTTAAAGAAGTGCAGAGCAGAATGTCAAAAAATGACCTGGAAATTCGGGCATCAATGACCGGTGGGGGTAAAGAGGAGAATCTGGGTTCCATAGCAATATCCACTAAAGTTGGAGTAAAAATGATTGTTAAAATCTATCTATTTCTGGTTCTGTGGCACCTAGAAGCACACTGAGATTTTCTTCTGTAATATGTTACCAGAACTCTGAAGAAGATATTGCTGTTTGAAGTGGTTTCCCCTCCAGCCAGCTGAAGAAGGAATGGAGGGAGCGGAGAGGGGGAGAGCTGACAGTTCTCAGAAGTACCTGCACACTCTGCAGCTGGGGAAGGTTGAAAGAGTGAATTTTAAAATATATATATGTCAAAGGTTTACTCAATGTTACTACAGGCAGTCCCCGGGTTACATACAAGATAGGGTCTGTAGGTTTGTTCTTAAGTTGAGTTTTGTATGTAAGTCGGAACCGTATACTTTATTATTATAACCCCAGTCAAAATTTTTTTGGTCTCTGTGACAATTGGATTTTAAAAATGTTGGATTGTCATAAGAACCAGGAATAACAATAAATCTTAATTACAGACACCACTGATAACTGTTATAGCTGTTTATTGTAGCCTAGGACTAAAGTACAGCAAATTACCAAAATCTAGAGGTCCATTTGTAACTAGGGGTCGTATGTAAGTCAGGTGTTCTTAAGTAGGGGACCGCCTGTACTTCTTTAAAAAAGCTATTCAATGTGGAAAAATGACAAAAACCATTGTTAAATTCATTATTATGATATGTTTCAAAGCTGTCAAATTTAAATGACAGTCTAACAGAACTGCAGAAATTGACCTGGACATTTGGGTACTAATGACCTCTGGTCATGAAAGGGTTAAATCATGTGTTAAGTCCCTAGCAAGCCACATGGCAGCTAGGCATTGTATTTTAGATCCTTCAGGGAGATAGTAATATTGTTGACAGTTCTGGGCACATGGGAACTGCACCCAAAGTCCCATGTTGCATGTGTGAAAACCTCAGGGGAAACGCTGTTTCTCTGACTGTGGGTATTGTAACACTGCACTTGGCAAAACCCAAATCTGCTCACTCTTGCTGTATATTACTTTCAGATCGTTTGAACAAACTAAGGGGCTCCGTGTTCTGCAGTGTACTTTGACAAAACAAGGTTTTGTAGCTATGAACCTCCTCACAAACCTGGTCTATGCCACAAAACCCCACTAAGATCATGACCTATGACCTGCAGTTTATGGGATTGGAGCAAGTCTAGGTAATAGCGTCCTATTTCTGCACACCATGGAGGAGCAGGTTGTCCATGTGCCCTGATTTTCCAGAGACAGCTGCTGGGAACTCGCTTCCTCAGTCCTAAACAACGTGGCGATTCCTATTTAAACCTCCACACGTGTAGACGATTGTTTGATGACTCCTACTTGTGTTACAATGTATTTTTCTTGCAAAGCTGTTAGACCCCGTTTCGATACATAATTGAAGTGTGAAGGGGAGGAGGGTCTCACTACTGCAGAAAGGTTTAGACCTAAACGCATGTGATCAAGAATGAGTGACACGAGTGACACTGATTTAGGACATAACGTATATGCGATCGAGAGAAACGCCTCACGGCTGCTCTTCCATTTTGTTTCTAAACACATCATGTGAACGGCCTTTGTTTTTGTAAACTGTATTAAATGGAACCTGTCATCCCCTTATCCCCCCTGAGTCCACAGAAAGTACCTTTGATGTATAATACACGTTCCCCGAAGGGTTCTTTTTGCATTTATCTACTTGCCAAAGTTTCTCCAAAATCGTGCACTCTTTCCACTCCAAGCATCATGGGTGCCAGCCCTGTCTCCAAACGGCCGCCCGTCATCTCCTACAATGCTGAGATCTTGCGCATGTGCAGTGCACCTGTTAGGGGATGACAGGTTCCCATTAAAGGCACATAGCCATATATCAGAGACATTTGTGCGTGATCTCCTTAACGCGCCTGACTGTTATGCAGGAGATAAAATAGTATTTTCTGGTCATGGCCTTTATTAGTGGCAATTGTATTACTGCATCCATAAACTCCTAGGGATGGTGACATTGTCATTTATCCCGCTCGTAAACTGCAGTTTACTGTAAGTATGGCTGACATCTATGCACGTCATCCCATGAGTCATAACTTGTAATTGCAAGTGTTTGTAGCTCGGCTGACATCTTTGCTTTGCAGCAAGGCACACACTGACATTTATTTATAGGTTATATCAGTTTTCTTGTAAACAGAGATGCTTGTTCTATAAGGTAGAGATTATATGTCTTCTATGTTGTTGGGGGTTCTGCAGATGCAGCACAGCCATCATCGCCCTGCTCCCCCCCCCCCCTTCTTCTCTGACCTGACCTGCAGTAATATCCTACATTCACATGGGGGGGGGAGGAGGGCTCTGAAAAGTGAGTATGAACAGGGGCAGAATAAGTGGCAGCTATTTGTCCTCACTTTTCCCCTAGTGGCCGGGTCTGCAAAGTATAAAGGAGCCCGTGCCTGGCTCCTGCTATCACACATGGCTAGATAGCACTAAAAGCTCTTCTCTTTCACTTGAGACAGGAGAAGGTTACATGACTTTTACGGCCAGTTATCTCTTTAAGGACTAAGCCTATTTTGACTTTAAGGACACAGTCAGATTTTTCAAATCTGATGTGATCGATTTAAATTGTAATAACTTTGGAACACTTTAATGTAGCAAGTTTATTTTGAGAGTTTTTTTGTGACACATTGAACTTCATATTATTTGAAACATTTGAGTGATATATTTTGAATTTATTTATGAAAAATAGCAAAATTCACTGTGCCGTAGGGTGCTGAAGGGGGACGGGTGGGCGGTTGGCCGGTCAGCTGTGCCTGCTGGCTGGTGGGTGGGCGGGCCCAGGAGGTGGCGGGTGGGCGGGCCCAGGAGGTGGCGGGTGGGCGGGTCAGCAGGGAGGTTCAGCAGAGAGGTGGCGGGTTGGTGGTCTGTGTTAAGGAGTAGCTGGGACACAGAGGGAGGGGCTCGGGGGGCATGATCCGGCAGTGCGTCCCTGGTCCACTTATTACGGGGCCCTGGAAAAGCACTGCAGGGACCGTGCATCCCTGGGCCCCTTAACATCACAGGCCCCATAGCAGGCGCTATGGCTGCTACGGCGGTAGTTACGCCACTGGCTCTCAGAAACTACAGGATCTTTGATCCTGTTACCCGGCGTTTTGTCAGCGTGACAGGCGGAAGTTATGATGTTCCACAACGTCATGGTGTCTTCATGCACTGCTACCCATAATCTTGGGTAACGTCATGGTGGCTTGAGAGGTTAATTGGCTAATGGCTAAAAGGATCCTAACTAAATAGTGTATGACCTGTGCAGGGGGAGCAGAGAGCAGCCAGCAGGAACTTCTGCTGCGTGATAGATCAGGTCATGGGCTGCTTCCTAAATCATCTATGCTGCCATTCTGCCGCCTCTGATAAATGCCTCTTGAAACAAGATTTTGGGGCAGGTTTATCTTGAATTGTATGGCAGTTTTCTGGTGCCATATACAGTGCCTACAAGTAGTATTCAACCCCCTGCAGATTTAGCAGGTTTGATAAGAAGCAAATAAGTTAGAGCCTTCAAACTTCAAACAAGAGCAGGATTTATTCACAGATGCATAAATCTTACAAACCAAAAAGTTCTGTTGCTCAGTTAAATTTTAATAAATTTTAAACATAAAAGTATGGGTCAAGTATTATTCAACCCCTCAAACAACCAGAATTCTGTTTGTTTCCCCTAAAGTATTAAGAAGTAGCTCAGGCAGAAAGAACAATGAGCTTCACATGTTTGGATTAATTATCTGTTTTTCCAGCCTTTTCTGACTATTTAAGACCCTCCCCAAACTTGTGAACAGCACTCATACATGGTCAACATGGGAAAGACAAAGGAGCATTCCAAGGCCATTAGAGACAAGATTGTGGAGGGTCACAAGGCTGGCAAGGGGTACAAAATCCTTTCCAAGGAGTTTGGCCTACCTGTCTCCACTGTTGGGAGCATCAGCCGGAAGTGGAAGGCTTATGGAACTACTGTTAGCCTTCCACGGCCTGGACAGTCTTTGAAAGTTTCCTCCCGCGCCGAAGCCAGGCTTGTCCGAAGAGTCAAGGCTAACCAAGGACAACAAGGAAGGAGCTCCGGGAAGATCTCATGGTAGTGGGGACATTGGTTTTAGTCAATACCATAAGTAACGCACTCCACCGCAATGGTCTCCGTTCCAGACGAGCACCTAAGGTACCTTTACTTTCAAAGCGTCATGTCAAGGCTAGTTTACAATTTGTTCATGATCACTTGGAGGACTCTGAGACAGACTGGTTCAAGGTTCTCTGGTGTGATGAGACCAAGATCGAGATCTTTGGTGCCAACCACACACATGACGTTTGGAGACTGGATGGCACTGCATACGACCCCAAGAATACCATCCCTACAGTCAAGCAGGGTGGTGGCAGCATCATGCTGTGGGGCTGCTTCTCAGCCAAGGGGCCTGGCCATCTGGTCCGCATCCATGGGAAGATGGATAGCACGGCCTACTTGGAGATTTTGGCCAAGAACCTCCGCTCCTCCATCACGGATCTTAAGATGCATCGTCATTTCATCTTCCAACAAGACAACGACCCAAAGCACACAGCCAAGAAAACCAAGGCCTGGTTCAAGAGGGAAAAAATCAAGGTGTTGCAGTGGCCTAGTCAGTCTACTGACCTTAAGCCAATTGAAAACTTGTGGAAGGAGCTCAAGATTAAAGTCCACATGAGACACCCAAAGAACCTAGATAACTTGGAGAAGATCTGCATGGAGGAGTGGGCCAAGATAACTCCAGAGACCTGTGCCGGCATGATCAGGTCTTATAAAAGACGATTATTAGCTGTAATTGAAAACAAGGGTTATTCCACTAAATATTAAACCTAGGGGTTGAATAATAATTGACCCACACTTTTATGTTTAAAATGTATTAAAATTTAACTGAGCAACATAACTTTTTGGTTTGTAAGATTTATACATCTGTTAATAAATCCTGCTCTTGTTTGAAGTTTGAAGGCTCTAACTTAATTTCTTCTTATCAAACCTGCTAAATCTGCCGGGGGTTGAATACTACTTGTAGGCACTGTATTCCACGTTACTCCACCTTCACTCCCACTTGGTGAGAAGCTGTCCATGCTGGCCTTCCATATGGAGTTCCTATCCCACACTGGACAGCTAGATTGGGAGCTTACAGATTTTCACACTATAGCTAAGCTACCCTCCCAATGTGAGATATGAAATGATAGTGGTATTCCATTTCTATATACCCAGTTGTAATAGGGTCATGGGTACTCCTGTGATCCATGTCTCCAGTAACAGGCTCACCCGTGCACTTCTGTGTACCCCTCCACGCCAGCAGTCTGACTCACCTCCCCACGATCCAGTGGCGGCTCCTGCGGTCCTGTGCATGCGTTCCCGCCTCTTAGTGCATGCATTCCCGTCTCCTCGAGATGTAATGGGCCAGCGCGTCGCTAATTAGCCCTGGCCACCTGGTAATCTAATAAGTAGCCAGCCTCTTCCCTTAGCCCCGCTGGATCTTTTGCCTCGTGCCTTAGTAAAAAGCTTGTTCCCTATGCCTTGTGATTGTTTGTTGAATTCCCGTTGTGACCCCAGTTCTGTTCCTGTTTACGCTTCTGCTCTGCTTTTGACTCTGATCCTGTGCTGCCTGTCTTGACCTCCTGCCTATCCCCGACCACGACTCTTGCCTTCGCCATCACCGCGGACAGATTTGCGCCTATGAAGCGACATGGTGGTACTACGCTGCAGCAAGTCCAACCTGCTTTGGAGCAGGCCTGGGTGAAAACCAAGTGCCACATAGGCTCCGCTCCCAGGTGTCGGCTTACGTAGATAGGAGGTTCCTACCACTGCTACTAAAAATAACAGAAATTCACAAAGCATACATTCATTAAATATTAACTTTTATTTTTAATTTCAACATAGTTTTATTCAATGAGAAAACAAAAATGTGCCTTACAATTGAACCAGTTGAATATTATAAATATTATAATATTATAAATCCGTTTCAGACTAGAAAACAAAGGGAGGGGGAGTTCCACAGGGGTAGATGTGTATAAAAATGTAATTAGCTTTTATTTTTAACTTAATTAATACAGCTTATATCTTGGTTATCTAAACCATTTTTGTGAGCTTAAACCAGGACAGAGACTAAAGAGAGATAAAGGAATGTACCTTTTGTGTGTTCAACCACACATGGTTTTGGTTCACAATAATAATTGTAAATAGGGCAGCCATCACAGGGAATACTGGGACTTTGTTACTTTGGGGACATTGTTACTGTATTGGCTACAGTAGGTGGGCACCGTTATTATATTGGGTTATAACAGTGATCTCGATAGGAGCAGCAGAACAATACAAAGAAGGCGGTAACATTTTTGTGTTGTTAAATCTGCAATTTGCCTCAATCTTTCTGGTCCTGTATCTATGTCTTATATTTCAAACTGGTCCTATATCTATGCAATAAGCTTGGTTCTGGTGCTGTTTCTATGTAGCAATCTTGGTTCCAGTCTGGTATTCATTTAGTAGTGGTTCCAGTAACAAATCTTTGTAGTAAGTTTGGTTCTGGTAATGTATATATGTAGCTGTGTCCATCTTACCCTTTGTTATTATCAGGTTATTTTCTAAAAATAGATTTAGATGAAAAACATATTTAAACTGCATTGATGAATTCCCTTGATGCCGCTTCTCTGCCCATTCAGGACGCTTAAGTGTAATTATACCACTTATTCATCCTCATCCTGACACTTTCATTCATCATCCATCTTTTTAATGTATTTCTGGATCACCTTTAAATGTCAGGACACAAATGTGTCCTAACAAGTTGTATAAAGCATCTATTTTTACTGTGGAATATTCTCAAAAATTCTGTTACAGTGCAGCATGTAGAAAGGGACTCTGGGATTAACTACACCAGCATTAAACTTGGTTGGACTATGCCCAAGTCAATCTGACACGCACAGTGCTTTTTAGTATTTCATTAAGTGACACAGTTATAAAGTCTAACTTCATGTAACTCGGTTGGAAACAACATCTGAATGTGTGTCATTAGTAGAATATCAAGATGTGTTCAGGATATGATGCAACTCTCAAACCTTTGATAAAAGAGTAAATAAACATTGTGCAACTCTGCAAAATATAGCATTAATAGAGAACTAGTTTTCTGGCATTCAAGCCCTGAAATAACTCCTTGTGAACGACCAGGAGTTGTGATTATTCCCAGCAGCGGAGTGGGCCAGCCAATGTTAAAGCAGTGGAGGCAGGCAGGATAGTGGGGGCTCCCCTTCTACTGCTCACTGGTGGGGGCTCCGGGGCTTGTGCCCCAGGTGCCCTTCCAATAATACAGCCTTGTTAGTTGATATGGGTTTTGTAACTGATGAAGTAAAGCTGTTTCAGTTCCTCGAAAGTGCTAATACAAAGCTATTGGCTCCGTTTTTGGAAGCAAGTAATTGTCACAGTGACTGTGCTGCTGTTTAGCCAGCAGGCAGGGACTTCTTTTATCATAATTTTTCTATAATGCAAGGACTCCCATCCAATGCACTGTGCTCAGTCCTTAGGCTACCTGCACACAAATGTGCCCAACAACTATCTGACTCTATAAGCAAATGGGAGGTGCAGATGCTACTTGTCATTTCAGGAACATAAGACTGGGAGTCAGTTATGTCATGATTAGTGCAAGCCTGAATTCCTCGACCACTGGAGATCCTTGCTTATGCTTATTTTGAGCAAATTCTTATAATCAAAATACTTTCAACATAAATGGTAAATGGGGAACAAAACCTAACAAAGAACATATGATAAGTATTTTCTGAATGCCTTCAGAATTAAGACAAAAGAGGGAGCAGAGGGCAAGGATCTGGAGTTCACTATCCTGTGCTAATAACATGCTTGATCCACTTATCCTACAAGGCTAAGTATAGGCAAACTGTGAGGTCAGGTCTTAGGTATAAGGTAGAATAAGGGCGGCCTATGTGGTAATTGTGACTTTGCATTTAGTGAGTCGCCTCAAAAGGACACCTGGTGCTTGTTCCCAGAGTTTTTAGGTCTAAGGGGGCGGTTACATGTTCCGTTTGCAAAGCGTTTTGAAACGCATGCAACCGTAATGGGTAGGGGCTTGTGCATTTCCTCTGCAAACACAGCAATAAGTAACACAGCACTAAGTAACAAGCACCAAGTGTTTTTCATTGTTTACATGCAAAATATGTGGTGCTCAATACTAATCACATGTGTTTAAGGCCACGCTCACCCGTTCCGTTTATTGTGTTTTCGACACATTGGAAACGCATTAGTTTTTAATGCAGCCGAACACAAGATTGCAAATACGTTTTATAATCCTAATCTGCTCAAAGCAATTGCCTTCTCCACCCTTGAAAAACACATTAAAAGTTGGGACAATGATGAAAAAGTTTAAGGGAACCTGCCACCAGGATCCTCATTTCACTAAAGACAGGGTACAGAAGCCCACTACAGCTGCATTGCAAATATGCCTTTCTTCCTTCTCTAAGCATTTGCATTACAATATCATTGTGTGTTATAACTTACCTTGCACCCTGACAGAATCCTCTGTGTAGTCCCAGGGGTTTGATGCATTTAAAAAAACATGTGACTTGTCTGTGCTGCTGACTGCTCAGCCATCATCCCCCACCTTTGTGCTCCTGTACAGTTTGTTCCTCCAACACTGATGTCATCTTACCAGGCTGTGAGCTCTGTAAAGGAGCAGTAGGGAGGAGCTGTACAAAAAAAAAAGGTGGGGGCCAAGAGCTGAGGAGTCTGCAGCACAGACAAGTCATGTGTTGTTTTGTGAAATGCATCCAAACCAAAGCCGAGCATTTGTGACTACACACAGGATTGTGTCACTGTGCAAGGTAAGTTATAACACATTAAGCATTTGCATTACAAAATATTGTAGAGAAAAAATAAAGGCATATTTGCAGTGCAGCTGTAATGGGCTAGTGTTACCTGTCTTTATTGAAAACGGGGTACCTGGAGACAGGTTCCCTTCAAGGAAAACTGCTTCCTAGCAGTGTTAAAGCGCATCACAAAACGCAACCCGATTAGAAGTTAGTGTTCTTTTTTAAAAACACAAAGCAAAAACAAAAACACAACATAGATACAGAAGGGACGAAAAGACATGCATTTAAATGGAAGCGGAATGGGAGTGTATTTCCCAATGTGTTAAAAATGCTACAAAAAATGCATCGTGTGAGATCGGCCTCTGCCTCGGGAATGTATATGTGATTGGACCAAGCCCCTTCCCAATGCTTTAGAATTGGGATTCAAAAAAGCAATTAAAATACAACCTGTGAACGCTGCCTCGATGACAAATAAAGGAATGGTATGTCACATTAAAAGGCCACATTCACACTACTTTTACATCACATTAAATTATGAGTTTACATTATGTTTACACGATGTTAACATTGCATTTATGATAAACACAAGGTAAACGCAATATTCATGCAATGTATATGCAACATGTGAATGCAGCATCAGGCTGTATGGAGGGGGCTCCGTCATATGCAGCAAACACCCATTAGGGGTGTTAACTGTTTAAGTGATATAACATAATCATATACATGCTAGGTATCACCATGTCCAGAAAAGCTAGATTTATCAAAATATAAAAAGTATTTTTTTGTGAGATGAACTTCATAACTGAAAACAATTTATAAATTGACAGCTTTTCACCATTTCGCTGCACATACAAATTTGAATAAAAAGTGAGCAAAAGGCCATACTAACCCCAAAAAGTATAGCAATACCTTACATAGTTCTGTACATTGTTTAATGGAAAAGTTGTGGGTGTCAGAATGTGGTGAAAAAAACTTGTTTTGTACAAAAGAATTACATTTTTTTAAAGTGTACTAAAACATAATAAATCCTACATAAATTTGGTATTTCCTTGATTGTACTGACCCAAAGAATAAAAGAGATGTGTCATGTGAAGTGCACAGTGAAAGCGTACGAGCCCACGAAAAAATGATGCAAATTCATTTTTCAGCAATTTCACTACATTTAAGTTCAATAAAGCTTTATTATAACATAATATTAACATAGAATATATGAGAAAAACACCATAAGGCGGAACTCAATGTAAGCATGCATCCTGCTCTCCACCGTAGTGCGTACGAACCCTCAAAAGAAAAACTAACATGTAACCCAACTAAATTTAAAATCCACATAGAAACATCATACATCTGCAACATCCCCCACCGGGGCCTAGCCCTTGAGGTGAGGCCTGGAGACAGCCGGGGCCCGCGGTACCGGAGTGGCTGGCGGTTGCGGCCTAAGCACGCTATGGTCACGGTGCTTGGTACGGGGGAACCGGAGGGCTGTCCTACAGCCTGGCAGGTCTCCAGCAGGGTGGTGTTGGCAAGAAAAGATGAGGGAGAGGCTGCTATAGCGGATCTCCCTGGGGCAACCCCTTAATGTCCCGAGTGTGAGTCTCTGGGTGATGGACAGGGTGCCGGTGATGATGGTAGTTGTAGTAGCAGGGACCAGACGGAGACAGAAGTTGAAGAAAACAACTTACAGTTCGTTTATTGCAACCGGCAGGAACTGCAGAAAACGTGTCTTTAACAGGTGGAGTCCTGGAGAGGTATTTGGAGGGAGCCACAGGATGTATTTCACCAGCCTGGATGTATAGAGCAGGCTGGGAGGCAGCTGTGTCCTTAGAGGAGGCTTCAGCTCGGTCCTGGATCTCTTCAGGTATCACCCTTGAAGGTAGGAATGATACCCCTTTTCCTCACTACACTACCTCTAGTCTTAGCTTCCACTTCAGGCAGGGGCTAGGCTCTTCCTGCACTGGTCTGGTATGCTAGAGTCTCTGAGCTGCTGCTCAGCTAACTACTCTCTGCTTACGTCCTGCAGACCCAGAGGGCCTGACTAGGACCGGTCTCTCTCCTGAGAGAGATTTCTCTCTTTCTCCTCTTGGGAGAGACTTCCTTAGAACATTCCTGGCCAGAGGTTTTATTACCTTCCCTTGGTCAGGTGGTGGCTGCTCCTCCAATTACCTCTCAGTGGACAAAGACAGGATGTAACACAGACATTGGTTGACATAATTACATCACAGATTAACATCTGCCTTGCCAGGCAGGATTAACCACTGCAATTTCCCCTTGATCCTATAAGGACCATGTAGTGTAATGTGGTGTTACCTACAGGTGGGACGTATTCGCAAGCACTACCTCGCCATTGCATCGGCGAGGGTGTTGCATACCCCGGGGGCAATTGAAAGAGCCGCCCTCGGCTCGACTACCGATGGTTTGGGCACAGAGGGGGCTAAAGGCACTTCTAGGAAGTGCAGGCTATGTGAGGTGTAGGGACAAACCGCCCATGGTCCTGGAGACAGGCACATGGGTTGGTGTCGGACTAAGACAAAAAGAAACATATAGCTGTATGACAGTTGGTCGCTGACGCCATTAAACCGAACTGTACAGTAGGAAAGGTGTGGTGTCATGTCCTGTAATCCACTCCTTGCACCAAGGCCTGTATATTTGTTTGATCAACGCTTCTTCCCTGGCGGCAATTATATGGTGTCTATCTGCATTGCGTTAGCATATGCGACACAAGTACCTCCTGACTGACAACCTTACCCATGTATGAGTGGCATCCAGGTGCTATCTGTGTAACACCCCCGGTCCCCTTAGGACCCGCAGTTTACGGACTACCCCCATGTGCAAACCTCAGTTTGAGGGATCAGGTAGCGGTCAGTATTTTACATAAAAGACGGTCCGACACAGCCACACTACAACCTGAAAAGCCTATGAAAGGGTTAATGCAGACTACTGGCAGATATGACAGTGTGCAAATATTTGGCAAAATCACATTGGCTTAGGAGCCCAATGGGTACACATCTTATAACATTGCAAACGTTACAGAGGTGGATAGGCTACTCAGGGTAGCACGATAGTAAATGTCTCTTTTCCTACAAAGAAAAGGCATGGAAGTGCAAACATAATGTCCGTACCTAAAAAGGAAGGCATCAAGTGCAATATAATAGTCAATAGACATAGCAACTTTTCCCTGGAGTATCTGGCAAAAGTCTCTCAGAAGGTCTCTAATGACAAAGTCCATCTTCTGGGTACAGCCCTTGATGTGGGGGAAAAGTGCAATGAAGAAGCAAAGGGTCTCCTCTATTTGGAGAGGGACAGAGTCCTTTGAAGAAATCTCTGCTGTGGCAGAGGAAGGGTGCTATCATAGCACATGACAGTGTATAATCTCTTGACTGAGATAAATAAGGGTAAGAGTCTCAGGAAAGTCTCTGGCTCTATAGGGATATGGGGATAAATACACACAATATGTACAAAGGACAAAGTACCTGGAGAGGGCTACAGCCCTTCAGGGATTAGTCAGTATCGCTGGGTTCAGCAAAGACAGGATCCAGCTCCTGCAGGGAATCCTGTGCATCCTCAGCGGGAGTAGGTACCGGCTGGGGACACCCGGTGGCAGCAGTGGGTACTGCAGGTGCAGCAACATCCTCCGGACCTTCAGGGGGAGGAGCGCTGTCGCCCGGGGTGTCGGCTGTTCCAGCCGGGGGCTCAACTGAGCCAGGGACCACAGAGGGGTCCAGGAAAAAATAAACGGAGTCCAGCGGCCGCGCCGCGGCTCCTTCCAGCTCCGGTTCTTCCGGGGCCGGGTCATCACCCCATTGGTAACCGGCAAGGGGAGATGCGGGCCTAGATGGAACCTCCGGACAAGGTTCACTAGCCGGGATGTCCTCACCCACAGAAGAGCCGCGGGACCTGACAATGCTCCCGGCAGGGGAACCGGTGGGGGTGGCGCCCTGTATCATGCCCGGCCCATGGATGGCAATGGGACCCGTACTCACAATTACTGTGGATGGGGCATTCACGTGGGTCACCGCCCGGGGACTTGCAGCCGAGGAGGAAGAGGTGTTCGGAGACTCCGGCCACTCGTCGTCCTCATACCAGTCGTCCTGCGGGAAGTAGCGGTCCTCATCGGAGTCGGGGATCCGGACCACGCCAGCCGCCCAGGGTCCTCGAGGTCCTTCCTGCAGGGAGAACTCGATACACTCTCCCGGCTTGAGGTTGTGCTGGCTCTCCGGCAGATCAGGCCTCTTGACGGACCGGCGGGGTATAAATACTTCCCGTCCGGTGTAGTCCTGGGTGGCGAAGCCATAGCCCTTCCGTTTGTCGAAGAACCGGACCATGCCGGTGGTGCGGTTCTTCTCGACCCAAGCTCCCGCTGTGGATCTGCCGGCCATATACCGCTGGGCCTCCTTCTCTCGGCGTCGCTGTTCCGAGACAGCGTCTCGGAGTCGCCGGCGGGCGGCCTCACCTCGGCCTTGAGGCTGCGGAGGTTTCGGTGCTGGGGCTCGTGGCTCCGGTTCAGGCTCGGATCTCCTTGGACGACAGGTAGGTACCGGAACAGGAGCAGGAACCACCGGAGGGTCAGGAACCACCACAGCGGGGCTAGCAGGCCGCGCAGCAGGAGTAGTAGGCCTCGGAGCAGGTGGAGCGGCAACACTAGGCCCAGGCGTTGGCTCAGCAGGAGTCCGGGCCTCCCCACGTGGCGCCTCCACGTGAACCCGCGGTACCGGGATGGTAGCCGGGATAGGGACGAGGAACCGCCCGGGTGGGATTTGGTATTGCGTCACCGTTTGGTAACATGTCCTGGTGACGAAGGCCCGAGTCAATCCTCGGTGCAGCCGATGTCCAGCGGAGGGTCTTCGGACGGGCTGCGCAGAGACCACCACCATAGTCTCTAAGACCTCATAAAACTCCGGACGCTCCACAGGAGGGAAAGGTGGAGGACCCCACATGGCGTTGTCCTCTCTGTCCAAAGTCCACTCCAGTTCTGGCGCTTCTCTGAGGCAGGGCAGGAAGTCCGCCTCGAGCCAGTGGGAGGAGTCCGAGTCCTTCCCGCCAAGAGCTGTGGCGGGCTCTAATTTTTCCTGCGCCACAGGAGGGGGGGTTCGCGCGCTTCGCGCGTGGGTGGAGCTTGATGCGTCATATGGGTTTCCCGCCAGTGAAGGTTTTGGCGGGCTTGAATTATTTGCTGCGCCACTGTTTCTGAGGTAAAAATCTTCAGACGCGGCAGCGCCGGATGTAGCAGAGCTGGTACAGTTCTTGCCAGGATTAACCTCTGGAGTGTGGGAGCGGCGCTCGACAGCACGTGGCAGCAGTATAACACAGTTCATTCCAGAAACGCACAAGTCCTTAGGCCTAAACCCGGATGGCAGCAGGGTTAGGCAGCACAGTCTTTTTCTTAATAAAGTACAGTCTTTAGTGCCAGGATAAGGCACAGAAGTATAAATCCTGTGATTCGTGACGCCACTTGCAACATCCCCCACCGGGGCCTAGCCCTTGAGGTGAGGCCTGGAGACAGCCGGGGCCCGCGGTACCGGAGTGGCTGGCGGTTGCGGCCTAAGCACGCTATGGTCACGGTGCTTGGTACGGGGGAACCGGAGGGCTGTCCTACAGCCTGGCAGGTCTCCAGCAGGGTGGTGTTGGCAAGAAAAGATGAGGGAGAGGCTGCTATAGCGGATCTCCCTGGGGCAACCCCTTAATGTCCCGAGTGTGAGTCTCTGGGTGATGGACAGGGTGCCGGTGATGATGGTAGTTGTAGTAGCAGGGACCAGACGGAGACAGAAGTTGAAGAAAACAACTTACAGTTCGTTTATTGCAACCGGCAGGAACTGCAGAAAACGTGTCTTTAACAGGTGGAGTCCTGGAGAGGTATTTGGAGGGAGCCACAGGATGTATTTCACCAGCCTGGATGTATAGAGCAGGCTGGGAGGCAGCTGTGTCCTTAGAGGAGGCTTCAGCTCGGTCCTGGATCTCTTCAGGTATCACCCTTGAAGGTAGGAATGATACCCCTTTTCCTCACTACACTACCTCTAGTCTTAGCTTCCACTTCAGGCAGGGGCTAGGCTCTTCCTGCACTGGTCTGGTATGCTAGAGTCTCTGAGCTGCTGCTCAGCTAACTACTCTCTGCTTACGTCCTGCAGACCCAGAGGGCCTGACTAGGACCGGTCTCTCTCCTGAGAGAGATTTCTCTCTTTCTCCTCTTGGGAGAGACTTCCTTAGAACATTCCTGGCCAGAGGTTTTATTACCTTCCCTTGGTCAGGTGGTGGCTGCTCCTCCAATTACCTCTCAGTGCACAAAGACAGGATGTAACACAGACATTGGTTGACATAATTACATCACAGATTAACATCTGCCTTGCCAGGCAGGATTAACCACTGCAATTTCCCCTTGATCCTATAAGGACCATGTAGTGTAATGTGGTGTTACCTACAGGTGGGACGTATTCGCAAGCACTACCTCGCCATTGCATCGGCGAGGGTGTTGCACATCCATACCGACTCACAGGACAGGACACTCAGACAAAAGACAAACAAGGGGGAGGAGAATAGGGGGGTAGAGCATTTCATCAAATGCCAACAGATTATAGTCCACTTATCCAGTGAGCAAACTGTGGGGAATCCATTATGGGGACCTGTGTTAGCCATCGCAGGTGAAATTGGTACCCGGTATCAGGGCGATAATCATCCAGCACCACCAGCTCCTCCATCCTCAGGATGTATGCAGACCACATTGCCCTAGAGGGGGTTGTACTCGACTTCCATAATCTGGGAATGACACGCCTCATTGCCATAACAAAGTGCCTCAAAAGCCCCAATCTGACTTCCTATATGTGCCCGAGAAGAGCAATAGCCGGACTGCATGGGGTGGAGAAAGATGTCAATCTATCATGAAGCGCAAGAACCGCCTTCCACAAATCCTTCACACCAGGAGACTCCCACCAAATGTGGAGCATTGCCCCCTCCTCCACCCCACTTCTCCAGTCACTGAGGGGTAAAACCTGTGTAAAACGGATAGCGTTCTATACCATTGCGACAAAATCTTGTAACTTGCCTTCTGTAACGAACAGGATAACGAAGCTTTATGGGTGAACGCCAAGGATCTTGACCACTAATCCTCCGAGAATACCTGCTGACACTCTCTCTTCCAGGATACCTGAAATCTAGTCTAATTACCCCCATGACATTTCCCGATCAGCAACCCGTATGTCAAGGGTGCCCCTGCGATCCATGTCTTGGATCCACTCTCTCATGGTGTGGGGTGCCATTTCTTTGGAGGGCCCCACAGCACTCTATGTGTCAGCCTGAAAGTCATTAGGGACCAATATGAGATCCTAAGACCCCTTTTGAGCCCATATGCTGGTGTGGTTGGCCATGGGTTCCTCCTTATGCCTTGTATGCCATAAAAACTTTATACAAAAGGCTCAATAATTTGGTTAAGAAGCTGGAATTTTAAGATGCAGATAGGAGTTGTTTGTGTGAAGCAGCTCTTATTGTGGTGTCACCTCTGCTTGAGGTTACCAATCTAATCTGTCCCATTTGTTTACATGATCTCCCCCCTCTCTATGGAACCATGTCCCCTCCTGGCAGTTCAGGGACACTCAGCACTTCCAGCCTCCAGCACTTTCTCCTATTTGTTGTGTCAGGTCACAGGATTGCCTTGCTTAGATGTTTGTGCTCATTCTGCATGAAGCTTTGTTTCTGTGCACTGAAAGTCACCCGTTCAACCAGTCATAAATAAAATGCACACATTGCTCATTTACTAGTAGCATACGCTGCTTATATGAAAACATAGAGGAGAAAAAGATTTATAGTCCCCTACTGACCAGGAAAAGTAAATGTTCAAGGGACAATAAGGTTTTTTTATCAGTATATAAATTAAAAAGAAATATAAAAGGACCTAATACATTTGGACCGTGAAGGACTGGTTGACAATTTATGTGATATCAGAGATGAATGGAGGGTGATCGCACATTGATGGGTCTTACAGATGTAATGCAGAGCATAACCATTGTAAAAACAATACCATTGTGCCAACAGTTTATACATCCAATATAATACTAAACAAAAACAAGACTGAACCAGCCACAAAACATTTATTGAAATAATTGGGACCACTTAATTTAAAGAACCTCCTTCCAAGTTCTTCCACACATTCTCAGGTAGGTTTGGGCATGATGTACACGTGAAGTATGTTGGACGTTCCCAGGTGAGTTTGGCCATCATATACTCACAAAGCATCTTGGAAACCCAAAGAACGTCCCACAGAGCTCATGCAGAAAGGGACCGTTCTAGATTTGATTCGGGCCAGGGGTACTTTGGGTAAATGCAGCTATACACTAAGCGGCCATCTAAACTAATACTTTAACAATTTCACTGATGAACTAGGAAAGGTATATTATACCAGGGACATCAGTGACATTTTGATGAAGGTGGTTCTGCCACACCAAACCCCTACCTTGTCCAACAACTTAACAAAGTCTGCTCGTCTTAGTAACCGATACCTGAATACCCAGACAGTTTATCTCATTAACACAGGGCAGCATGGCACCATTGAATTTATTTAGGTCCTTTCAGCTAAGGACAATGCTGCAGATTTTGTCCATTTGATAGTCCATATATGTCCAGAAATGTCCATATAAATCAAGGACCTCCATAACTGCAAGGAGAGTGGTCTCTGGGTTAATGAGAAACAACAGGTTATCTTCATATAACCCATTTGTGACATACCTTAATCACTGAATAAGTTGGTGTAGTCTTATGAAAGATGCAGATGCTTCTGCTGCAGGGCAAATAGCATGGGAAACAGAGAGCACCCCTGTCATGTCTTCTGTAGTCAAGGAGAAGCCCTCATATTGTGGCCTCCTGTCCTCTCTCCCCCTCACAGTGTGGCCTCATACCCTCCATTTCTTCATATACTGTCCGCCATCCTTCTCATTTTTTGGCTTCCTCTTCCCAGCCTCCCTCATATTGTGGCTTCCTGTCCTTCATCCTCCCTCGGATTATGGCCTCCTCTCCTCCATCCTCCCTCGTATTGTGGCCTTCTCTCCTCCATCCTTCTGAAAATTGTGAAAACCTTTCCTCCAACCTCTCTCATATTGTGGCCCCCTGTCCTCCATCAACCTCATATTGTAGCCCCCTGGAACTAAACAAGAAAAAGAACTAAGTTACTTACCTTTCACTAGTTCCCCAAAGCAGTCCTTCTTTTCTTTTCCCGGGGCTCTGAGATGACTTGGAGGAGGTGGCCGGGGCCACCCAGGAGAGAAGCTACCTCTACCCATCTCTGCTAAAGAGCAGAAACAGATGTGTGGAGGCAGCAGTGGTGATTATGCTTCTGTGTGAAATAGCCCTTACACCTCCTGCACACTAACATTTTCTTGCACTGGTGCTAGCCATTGTTTCTGCAAGACCCTAAGGGCCCGAGGGCCTAAAAGTGTATGAGGGCCGATGTGAACCAGGAGTTGCCCTCTTCCACAGCCATCAGGGCCAGCAGGGTGAAACAAGAAGAGGGAGGCAGCGTGGTAACAAGGTTCCGCCTTCCTGGTGTATGTAATGGGCCCTGGTTGGTGGTACAGAGCAGGCCCGTAATGTTAGCAGATTTAGCCAGGGACTAACATGTGGAAAGAAGAAAAACTTACAGTTCCTATATTTCAGAATGACAGCTGCAGTAACAGGCTGTGCAACTTTTCACATTGGTGGCAAGAGGTGGTGTCCAATGGCTTATTTAGGTGCAAGATAAACTTCAGGATCTGGTGATCAAGATAGAGAAAAGACAAAGTCTGGCCACACTTAGGCCCCTAGTGATGGGTTGATCACGAATGAGCCAGCTCTTTCAGGTGAACGACAAGACAAGACACAGGGTGCTAGTTACCGACTGCATGTGTTTCAACACTCTGCCCCCGGGCCTTTGCGTTGTGTTTGTAAATGCCACATGTGAACGCACCCTTACTGGTTTGACTGGGAAGACACAGTACCTCTTCCCCACACACCCCTCTCCTGAACAATAACTATCGTGATGTTAAGTTTGAGAATTTTCAAAACACAATTTCCATATTATGAAATGAGATGTAAATATAAACATATGCGATGATGATAGACTACAGGACCTAGTCTTACAAATATGAATTCATATGCGGTGTGTATAGAATATCTTAGCTCTCTGCTTGTCATGTAGCTGCCACCCAGTCCCTATAATGTGAGGTAACATTAATACGTAGTGACAGCATCTACTGTATACCTAATGAGCCAGTTATGCCATGTAATAATACTGACTCGGGAGCAGTATGCTTAGTTTTACTTATAGTTGTCAAATGTAGGAGTTGCTGCTCCAAGTTGGACCCCCTCTCGCTGTCCCCATCTCCCCTTCTGCTATGTCTATATCAGATCACTAGCAGCTCGCCTGTTTTGCATCCAGTCTCTCCAGCAGCTGAATCAATTGCACTGACTCACACACTGCTGACATCTTCCTCAGGCTGAGCTGTGACATCAACTTCTTAAAATAGAGCCTGCTGCTGGAAGTGCTCCCAGCCTCCTCTATAGGCCCTCTGTGGTTAGCTGCTCTATAGGTCTCTTATCTACCCTGCGCCTCATACATAAAGCTGGCGTCTCAGCTTTCATTCTGCTCTGTTCAATAGCACTTTATGTTTTCTATCTCCATGTTCATGAGCGTTGCATTCATGCTCCACCCACAGAATCCACTTCCCAGCTAGATATTAACTCACCATTCCCTGAAATCATGAACCACTTCGTGACAGATTTTGCTTTTATTCTGTGAACACACAGTCACGAACAACATGAGGTCATCTTTTAGTGTCATACTTTGTGACAAAAGGGAATCCGTTCCATTCCTTAGTTTCTAGTTTTCTGAAATAAAATGACCATTGTTGCAAATACACTTAATATGCATTCATTTTAATTTGTTTTAAATGGATTTATTTCAAGAAAATCTTCCATAGGCATTACTACTTTTTCATTGTGATATTTTAGAGGTTGTGAAGTTCTCCACGTCTACTTCCTAGCAGCAAAAAGGGCGCTACTAGCCAGATGGCTTCAAGCAACTGTGCTACAGACCTCTGATGTGTTAGCTAGAATGCTTAAATATATTCAAATGGAAGTAAGAAGGAAACACATTCTATGATGGAAACATTTTTTTTTAAATGTCAAAAATGTATTTTAGGTTACCTCTCTGAGGATGCTAGTGATGGGTTGGTGCGCCCTTTCCTCGACTCTGAGTGGTACCTTACTGCAGATATAGTGGGTACTCTAAGCAGTCTTCGGATCCGTAATACAAGGGCTACCACTTGATGGTAACAGTCCACATGAGACTGGATAGATATGAGTTGGCATCTGTGGGAGTGGAAGGGGTGGGATGGGGTTGCAGTTGCATTGTATATTTTAGTTATAATGCTGTGCATCTGCTATGACTTACAATCTATGGCTTTATTTAGGGGCCTGCGTGCCTGCCACTAAATGCAGATATCTTATTTTTGAGTTATAAAAATAATAAAAAATTAAGTTGAAACAAAACTTACAATTGGCAGGTCCTGTGGCCTTTCCTTGTTGTTCCAAGAGAAAGAAGAGAGAGTTGAAATTTCATGCAGTTAGCAAGTGTGATAGGCTCGCCTAAAGTGATGGGTTTTGAAGAGCACTTTTGAAACTTTGGAGGGTGGGTATTAGTCCGATAGTCCGGGAAAGGTCATTCCAGAGAATTGGTGCAGCATGAGAGGTTCAAAGTAAGGTAGAGATTAATATAATATCACTAGCAGATCGAAGAGCAAGGGTAATAGACTGAGATGAGGGAAGAGAGAAAGGAGCTTTGTGGATGAGGGTTATTGTTTTAAACTGAATTCGGAAGAAAACAGGCAACCAGTGCAGTGATGCCAAACTGGAGACATTCGTGTAGTGTTTGTTCTTAAAGACGAGCCTGGCTGCTGCATTAAGTATAGGTTGTATAGGACAGAGTTTAGTGAGTGGACCGATTAGTAGGGAGTTATAGTAGTCTAGATGAGAGTGAGATGAGAGAAACAATTAGCATTTTAGAGGTTTCAATTGTCAGAAATGGGCAGATTCTGGAGATGTTTCTGAGATGCATGCGGCAAGAACTAGCAAGAGATTGAATATAGGGTGCAAAGGAGAGGTCAGAGTCCAGCACAACCCCAAGCAACGGGCCTGCTGTCTCAGTGCTATAGAGATCCCACAGACCGAGATAGAGAGGTCAGGATTGGGTCGGTCAGTAGATGGTCGAAATTTCTGTCTTAGAAAGATTAGAGAGATTGTGGGAAAAAACAAACATTTTTGTGCGGCCGCTGTACATGTGGGCTCTAAAGCCGGCAGACTTGATGAAGTTATCAAATCACCACTTCCTGGTGTGGAGGAAAGGTGAGTATTGGAGTAAACCTAGCCCCGATACTCCTGTCCTGGAGCACCCTGTCAATTGCAAACTTCCCTTCAGGGGACCAGTTATGGACCTGGTTATAGATGACGAGAACATGCACTCGTTACAGTAGAGCGCTGTTTTCTGGAGGTTTTGCAGTGGCACCTTGCTGCAGATATAACAATGATACTTGGAGTCATGTCCGTAGAACAGTGTTTTGTCCGTGAAATCTGGCCACCACATGGTTCGGGAGCATTTTAATGTATTTTTAGTTTAACTTTAATTTATTTTTTGTTGGTAAAGATTTGTGCCAGTCGGACTTCTGACCTAAATAGCAGCACATAAAGATCCCTTTTTGGGTTATTTTAAAGACGATGGTCAGTATTACATCCGTTTATATAAAAATGTCCTTTTTTGGCAATTTAAATGGTTGCATGTACAATATCCCTCCTTCCATGAAGTCGGCGGTAGGTGGTTTCCAGACAGGAAAGAATGGTGCTGGGGACAGATGCTGTTCCCGATGACATGTTCTCTAAGCACATGTGGGATGCAGCTGTTGTGGAAAACATATGTCTCTAACAGTAGGAATGAAACAATGGAAAATAGCTTCTTCAGCTTAACCCAGAGGGAGTCAGTGAGAACACAGGATAATGAATGCTGCAAATAACATGAGCCTGAAACTGAGCCTGAGAGTTAACTGCCCACACCAGAACTGACATCAAATGTCTTCTTTTGATTTATTTCCACATAGAGGTGGTCCCCTACTTAAGAACACCTGACTTACATATGACCCCTAGTTATAAACGGACCTCTGGATATTGGTAATTTACTGTACTTTAGCCCTAGGCTACAATAAATCACTCTAACAGTTATCACAGGTGTCTGTAATGTAATCCTGGTTCTTATGACAACCCAACATTTTAAAAATCGAATTGTCACAGAGACAATATACTGGATAATCAAATCTGCAATACAGTTGCATGGGGCCCCCGTTCTTATTTAAAAAATATATGTACATTTGTATACAATCACACATTTATACACTTGCATACACATTCACATGTACACACATATAGAGCATATACACATACATACAGTGGCTTATACAAATGTACAGCATATATACACACATTCAGTATATATCACAGATATCACATAAATGTTATATACATATTATGCGGTACAATGTGCAGCATAATGTGTAAATAATGGGGCACATCCTGCACTCTTTAGTGGCAGGTTGGATGATGGGACCCCCTGACACTGTGGGCCCCATAGGAGCTGATATGGCTGTTACTACTGTAGTTACACCCCTGCAGGGGATGTAGAAAGTCTAAACAACCTTTTTTGCTATGTCATGTGAAAATCAGACAAAACATATAATTTTGAAGCTACTTTCCCCTTAAATGTCACATATAATGTTTACACTTGGTGGAAAAATTAATACAAAGAAGATAACATGGTTGCCCAAATATGAGCCAAGTCTTTGTTAAACTACTTTTTAAAATTTATGACAGCGTTGAGTCTTTTTTTGGGTCAATATGACACGTCCAGATTTGACAATCTTTTCACACTCTTTCTTGCTACAGTGCTCCAAATCTGTCAGACTGGAAGGACATCTCCTGGGTACTGCCCTTTTCAAGCCTGCCCACAGATTTTCAGCTGGATTCAGTTTTAGGCTCTCCATTCCAGGACTCTGTTACTGTTCATAATATAATCATGATTACAATTTGGAGATGTTGTTCCAAGGGGAAGAAGGAACTTTGTGGATGTGATTGGCTAATTGTAAGCACTTCCCCAATTGTAAGAGTCACTGTCACACTTACGTGACAACATTATTTTAGTTTTGTTAATTATTTTACGCTATCTAAATGTTTTTGGTTTCATTTTGAATGAATTGTACACATTATCGGTCACATTTAAAAGTGAAATTAATAAAAATGATAACTGGTCTGATTTTTTTAAACACGACTAAAAACAGGGGTGTGTAGAGACACTTTGAAACACAAACAGAACGATCTGATTGCTTATTCCTTAGCCTGCTAAATGTAATGTTATGTTAATATAAACTGATCAGTCATTGTACCAACTGTAGTCATATTTCCAGACCACAAATAACAGTTTTGGCTACTAGAACCCTCCCCCACACACACCATGTGACACCGATATCAGTTAGTGCCCTACCTCCTGGGTATCAACAGAGGCACTATCTGGTCACACTATATTGACATTTAGACAATAGGTTAACAACAACGACCTGGTAAAATAAAGCTTTGGTCCATAGAATCTATCTATTCTAACATTATTTTAGGTGCAATCTAAAATGTTGCCAAATTAAGATATCCCATAAAGCATAGCATATAAATCCCTTGTATATCATCTTAGGGGTAGGTTCTTTGTATGGCAGGTGCACAGATATAAAGCTGCTCCAGTGACTGTATCACATAACAATTACAGCGGTCCTGTTATCCCACACACGTCTGACTAACTATAAAGTCTGGGGCCCAGGGGTGGGGGTGTATGCAGGGGGGTCCATTGTTTCATGGGGACTGGTTTCCTGCTATTTAGACTCAGTTGAGCTCAGGAAATGGGATGGCAATGCTTGCAGACAGCAATATGTAATGTCTGACCTAGAATGAAAATATTAACTCCAGCCTTGCTGAACAATTCAGAGGAATATGCTTCATGAAGCCATAACTGGACAGAGAGCACGATGAGGGGCACATACTCCCTTACTCATTAGCTGCATCCAGCATGGCTGTAGGGTTTAGAGGACCACAGGCGCCCTGCCATGAAAACTTTAGAATCAGGGTTATTAGACCTTTTCTTGGCAGCTGAGTTTTATTACTATACTGTACTCAGAGAATATGCCATCATTTTTATTTTTTAGACACATTATACAGTATAGAATGTGTTGTTTGTACAATTTAAATATAGCTATAAATACATTGACTTCCCATTCTCAAGGTCCTTTCAATGTATGAACAACTGTCAATCATACAAGTCGTATACATGTTATTGGGAGGTGGAGGTGCTCACTGTGTGGTGTCACTTTCTAGTGACATTGAATGTTTAAGAAGACACTGTTTCAATGACAATATGACTGGGGGTCCTTGGGACCACCACCAACGAACTCAATTTTCTTGATGTGTCAATATAGAATTTTCCTTCTTTAATGGGAATCTGACAATTAAAATCAAGCATGATAAACCAGGGACAGGGGACGCTTGTCATCTGAGCTAGATTCGCAGTTGGTGTTTTGCAACCTTAACACTAGGTCTTTTCTTTGGCCATGTCTCCAGATCTGTTCCCTAATTTGTACTCTTTGGTACTCAGCACTTGAGCAGTGAGTGGGAAGTGCTGAGGAAGCAGGGGGGAGGGTGAGAGAGCATTAAAGACAGATGACAGAGGGGCTCACATAACCTTTATAATAAAGGAATTATTATTAGATTGAATATTCCTTGTGGTCCCTGATCACAGTTAAAATATATTAGATCTCCTCATTGAATGTGTATACAGTTTTTTTTTTTTTATTAATGACCTACACTGTCAGTAACAGAAAGCTCTATGCATTAAAGCTCTATTTATTAAATTATATTCCATTCCCTTATAAAAATGGCTGGACCATTATACAAGCTCTTTTACCTCTTTGGTCACCCCCCTCATCCTCAGACTGTTAGCTCTTGCGAGCATGGCCCTCACTTTTATTGTTCCATATGACTGTTATTGGTCTATGGTTAATGTCTTAATTTATTTGTATACGTTCCCTATAATCTGTAAAGCGCTATGGAATTTGATGGTGCTATGTAAATAAAGATTATTATTATTTAATGTGTAGTCGTCATACTGGGGGACTGCCGCTCAGCCTTCATTTAAAGGACATCTACCACCAGGATCAAGTACTGTAAACCAAGCACACTTACAGTACATGCTGGTGTGTGCTTACTCTTGCAAGGAGCTGCTCCTCTCTAATACCCTGTGTTTTTTGTTTGTTTTGTTTTAAAGACTTTTAAAATTATGCATAATGTTTAAAGCTTTTTTTTCCTTAATAACAGGGGCATAGGAAGCTTTTAAAAGAGTGGATCCTGCCAGAAGAAGAGCACACCAGTCTGTCAGTGTACTTGGTTTAATAATAATTCCTTTATTTATTTATATAGTTTACAATCCTTCAACCTGGTGGTAGATATCCTTAAAGTGATCTACTAAGAGTATGTCATCAATATTACATTCCCAGAAAACAGATTTAAGAAGACATATTTTGCTATACTGTACTTCCAATACTTTGTGTATTTGTAATTCTACAAGCTGCAATGTATATGGTCATCAATTTACGAAGAAGCTTCATCAAAACTAGGTTCAGAATGAACCCATTGCAATCTATGGATATTGTATTAGACTGTTGGATAGAGCCATATAATGGATTTTTTTCCTATAACCTCCAATTGTATAAAAAAGTACCATGCAGTATATAAATCTTTATATAATCTCATAGTGGGTGTAGTGTTTTATTAGTTCTATCTCAGAAGACTATGAGACTCTTTCTGAGACACTGAAAAGGTCAGTGTAAAAGTAACCCACCAGCTCCCTAATATGTATGTCTGTATAAAGCCTTATCTATTTGTCCCCTATGTGTTGGTTCACAATAATAATGGAAAGTGAGGGGGAGGGTGCGTTATGAGTAAATACAGAGCTGAAAACATTCTTTCCTTATCATATTCAGTTAAACTATAATAACCCATTACAAAACCCCTGTGCTCTTTTATTGCCATGGGAGTGACAGGTATTGATGACTGCGGAGCTTGCATGCAGTGCACTGTGTTTACAAGAACATGCAGTCAAGTCCTTTAGAGATCTGGGTGGTTCTGGTGCTAACTCCTGAATGAAGACAATGCAGATACAGGTTTAACCCTGCTGTAAAAGTAGATTATGATCTAACAAGTACTGGAAATAAGGAAACAAATATACCACTGAACAATCGGCTTGTATTTCAATGTCAAATTCCTGTGGCGCTGGTTATCTGCTCCCAGGCGGAATGTCTGTACAGTACTGCTTGTGCATGTAGGTCAGTGTGCTATCAGTAAACGGAGAATTTTCTCAACAAACAAAACATTAGACCTTTAGAACAATCCTTTGGTCAACAGTTATCCTGTGTCTACGTGCAACCGAAGAGGCAATAGTAGGGCTGATCATTTCCAAAGGTGATTGATTTTCTTGTGTTTGTATTGGATAGTTTTTATTGTCATATCTTGCATTAGTCTTGTAGCCATACATAGCAGTAAATTAAAGGAGTTGTCGGGAGATAACATTTGATGGCCTATCCTTAGGATAGATCATTATTTGGAGATCTATGAAGTGCTTTTAGTTCATCACTTTTCATTTCATCAGTTAATCACTTTGCAGTGGTTGTACCAATGGCTGCCCAGGCCTTTGGCTTCCAAGGGGCCAACTCCCAGGTCTTATATCTAGATCCACCATCAGTGGTAAAAAAAAAAAAAACTATACTCGTCTTCTCCTCTTCCTGGCCGGGCGCATACACTATGACGCAGCAGTGTTACATCACAGTGTATGTGCCGCGCAGGCGGGAAAAGAAGATGGTGCCGAGGTCAGTGCATGACTGACAGCCTGTATAATGATGTGAGGCTGTATAATGCTGTGCTTCCTGGTGCTGGTGGCCACGCCCCCTGCAGCCTGTGTGTGTGTGTTTAGGAGAGATACAGCAGCTCCATGTTACAGCAGAACATGTCAGATTCATGTGTAGCTGATGTCTGTGTCTCTCTCCTGTATATTAGGAGGATGCAGCACACACACTAGCCATGCTTTACTATACATTACACACAGACATGAGTAGGGGGAGGAGAGGGGAGGGGTAACAGGGGTGACATCACTGCCTCTGACCATGTGACCAGCCTCATTTACATGATAAAAAATAGATGATTTTACAATTATTAATGTATGAAATAACTAGATAAAGGCTGGGATGGGATCCTTGTGAGCTGCTGCAACAGGAAGAGGTGACAGGACTAGTGACACAGACCTGATGACCGGTGTCCTTTAATTCTAGTGACCACACACTTTTTATATCAACATGATTGGGGATGTGTATTGCAGAGGAAAACAGACACAGATGCTGATTAAAGCCTTTTATTGTGATACCTCAAATTGTATACAACAACGTGAAACAAATCACACAAGTGTTGTACAATATAGCTAGGACAGAACAGCAAAGCTATGACATCTCAAAACAAATAAAAAAAATTCAGTGTAAATGGTGTAAAATAGTGAGTGAGGTGTCAGCACTAGGCATCACATTGTGTGTCAGCATGTCCCAACAGTGGCGCTGTCTGTAAATCCAATCTCAGTATAGAAGGTCTCCAGGGATGGACATCTAGAAGCTCTGCTCAGCAGGCTTCCAACACTGAAGTGGTCTAATATGCACAGTGAATGAGTCTTAGGTCTGCTTGACCCAATATCATGTCCTGGGGCGCTGACTCCTGGGATAACAATTTCACAGTAATGACAATCCATTTCTAATCCTTGCCATAAAACTTTTGGAGGACCGAGAAGCAGGGCCTGGAGTCACAACTGCTATCAGGAGTAAAAGAGTTAAATGCAGAAATGTCACTCTGGGCCATAGGACACATTTGCAAAACTTTCAAATATGAGGCAAATGTTAAAGAGTTTGCAAATAGTTTCCAGGAACCTCCCTCCCTCAGCTACTCAGATCCAATACATAGAAGAAAGCAAAAAAATAAGTGCACTTTACAATGATCTATGCACCTAACTTGTGACAATGTCAAGAGGTCATCACTGGACAAGTAAGTACTTGTAGAAATGAGAGGTAGACCATCTCTTCCTATGGACTGGCAATGTGTTTAGATAGAAGCTGGTTGGTTGTCCCTAGTAGCCGGTGTGGAAACACTGTAAAGATGGCATGTGAAAACATTCTAGCAGTTTTATATGGAAAAGATTGAGTGACCACAAAGCAGTAAATAGTTCAGACTCCGAAACACAACAATGCAGGGGTCTCTAGATTCTAGCAACCTATGGTCATAAGAGTCAGGGGTAGAATCTCATCACTGCTGGACACAGCACTGGATCAAGTAAAAGTCACATCAAGTACTATTCAACGTCGTCACTGTTATCAGGACAGGTAGGAGAGAGCATCAGATCAAGTACAAGTCCCCCTTATTATCGCTTTATAACCAGGGGCAGGCGTGGCAGACTGCTAGTCTACTATCAGGGGATTGGGATAGTACTGGAACACAAAAATGTAATGAATCCTAATGACTTCCCAGAAAATAAAAATATATAACAAAAAAAATATAAACACACAGAAATGTTTAAGTAGCTACAAGAATAACAAAAGTACTTTTGGAGGGAGAAAACATCATAAACACAAAACACTTAAATATTATCCATAATATTATATACAAAATTGGTTAGATGGAAAATGTTTTTTTTTTCTTTTTTATTTCATGTTTTATACATATATTTTTCAAGTTTTATGCAAACCGCTGTAAAACAAAGACAAATCAGGACCAGTAACCAGACTGTCCTACATATTTATATATAACCGTAGCCACAACCGGGAGCCATTAATAATTGGTGGATGCTTTGTTCATGAGGCAAGAACAGGGTGGCTGTTTATTTTATTAAATTAGGTTTTTTTAATAGAAATTTGGAGGCCAATATTCCTAAGGAACTGTGTGTTACTTAGTCCCACAAGTTCAATGGATTCATAGCAAAGTGCATAGCAAAATATATAGGGATATATTAGATAAGGTCTTAAATTTACATTACACAGGTTAGCAGATCGGTTCACTCTATTTACCTGCAGGCGATGGTGAACACTGCTGCACCGCAGCCCCTGCATGTGAATACAAGGCGATGGTCTAAATCCAGCTAACAGATTAATATTCATAGATCATGTTCAGTTAAGGCCAGGGATACACGGCGACTATTTTCAGTCCTAGCGACCGATTTTAACCATTTCTATGCAGTTGTCATTCATAGTTAAATTCAATCGGTGGAGCATGAAACAGTCTCAGTGTAGCTTCTAGCCTCAAGCAGGCACCTTTCTTTTCGGAAAACCTCTTTCAGCACCAGCAGAGGTTTCGATAGATTACTGACACGGTACACTTCCAACTGTATGAAGATCCGATTCACACAGTGCAAAGGATGACCAGGTGTATGTGAAGAATGCACTGAAAGAGAAGTTTTCTATCTACATCCTATAGCAGTAATCTACCTTCTAGAAATAGAATAAAAGCAGTAGCTGAAATCGACAAGTAGCATAAAGTGCAGTTCTAGCTCTAGATAATGCATTAAGCAGCATTGCATCAGTTATTACACTGAGAGTTAGCATTACATAGAATCACACAGAATATTTTGGAGGCGCAGGGGACAGGAGCATTGCTATTGCATGGATTTTTTTTTATAGTATCATTTGATTCAAAGTGCTCACAGTAGTGGTAGTGTTTTATAGAAAAATAAAATGGTCCTGCAAAAGCCAAAACTGGTTGTAACCCCCAGCCCTCTGAAGGCTAATGAACATATAGGTTATGTGCAGAAGATAGAATATCACACTTCTATAAATGGGAATAAAAAACAAATAAGCTATAGTAATGCAAAGCCCACATCAACCACAAAAGCGCAGAGAAAATTCATATTAAGCAGATGTCCTTGCCTCATTGTTAGAGGCCTGGAGAAAGGGCAAAAAAAAATATATAATCAAAAAATGATGTGCGGGTACATTACAATTGTTATCATAAGAAAAGTAGCCCATAACATGGGACACATGCCACACACAGGGAAATGGTGGAAGGTTAGGCTCAGTTTGCTCACAATTTCCTTCTTCCCTCCACAGCAGCCGCACTGTGCAATGTAACATGTAAGTCGGTAACATTTACTTATATTGTTCAGGTTCATTTTCTACTGAAACTTTGGGAAAGATTTAACCAGCAAACCACCCACACCCCAAGGCTTAAATTACCTATGCTACACAAAATGGGGAGTATACTATACAAACAAGAAGGGCCTTTACACCAGAAAGATTCCCTACATTGTGAATGTGCAAATAAGCGGGAGCAGGCCGACCATCACTTCCAATGCCCTCTTCTTCCAGTGCATTAAATGAATGGTTAATGGAACCAGCCATAACACAATTCTGATGTCTGCAGCACCAGTTACACAATAATGGTCTCTGCAAACCATCTTGCTCCCATGTGAGGTCTGCCACGGCAACCACTGCATTAACTCATTTTTTTCTATGCAAATGGTTTCCCAAATGTGAATTAGTCTGGAGCAAATAAACTGTAGGGCAAGAAATATTATATAATATTATTTTTTCTCCTTCACCATGAGAACCTTCCCCCATCCGTGGGAACTCCTAAAATATGTGTAAACCAAAAAGGAACATCACTGTAAGCTGGCACTTCTTTGCACTAAGGGAGAGCAACAAAGGGATTGCAAGTCTTGAACATGCACTGAAGGCTTGGAAAACATTATCTTCTCCTTCCTGGTATCTTCAGTCCCAGGACATGAGAAGCCTTGCACTTCAAGGTCCAAAACGTTGGTCATGTAAGGTCAGGGGTTGATTATTCCTTGTATATCCTTGTCCGATGCCCACATTTCCTCTGTTTTGGAATTGTTATGCCAAGATGTGTAGAGGATAAAACAGTATAGGCATGCACAATAACATAACTGCAAGCCAACATAGGTTTCAAGGACATGTAAGTTTACACGTTGGAGGATGGGAAGGATCTATTCCAGTGCGTTGCAGCAAAATTTGACAGCTGATCACACACAAGAATAGTCTACATAAGGGAGGGCAGGTAAAAGGGAGAAGGAACCTTCAACAACATGTGGATATTCAAGTTCAGCCACAACGTGTCCATACTCTACTCTACCAATCCATGAGGTTACTTTTTTTTTGTTGAAAAGTTCAATATTTTATCGGTTGCTCTAGAAGAAAATCCACAGTTCAGTTTTACATTGCCTGTAATAAAGGTTTCGATGAGGTGCAACCTGATCAGAGAGCAATGGACAGGAATCAATCCCAGCCATTGTCTTTTATCATGTGAGCCAGTTCAATGATAAACTTTCCTTCCTTGTATTTCTGACTGCTTTCAAAGGCATGTTCCTGTGGGAAAGAAGGAAATGTGATTAATACAGAAAACAGAAGCCTTACAGCAAAATGCCTTACTCTTACTAGCATCTCCTTTCCTTAGCTCTGTGCTTGTCGTCGCTTGGTAAGACAAAACTGGGAGGGAGGACTGTATTCTGCACAGGAACAAACCCTCAACAGGAAAGAGAGGGACAATTGGAGAATCCCAATACTGAAGGGCTAATGAAGCTGCCGCATAGCAGCCAAGATGGAAAGAGAAGGTGACCATTTACTTGTTGGTGAAAGTCCTTTAACAAGGTCAGGGCCTCATAAATAGACCTAAAAACCAACCCCTCCAGAAAATTACAGATCTACAAAGTTCTACAAAGATCTTGAACCCTGTGAGTGTTGGTTTGCTGGGTCATGTGATCAGCAGTCCAGAACGCGCTGCTTTTTATACAGGAGATCAGTCTGTGGAGGACTCCTATGGACTAACTTTAAATTTCTCTTGGCAACTGTCAGACTTCTCCCCTCGGCACCCAGCTCCTACTCTCCTTGTTCCCTCATTCATCTCAGTGAAACTTCAGGGTGTGGGCCAAGCAATTACACCAATACTCCATTCCCTTGACTCATTCCAGAGCACATTATCCTGATGACAAGATGTCCAAGTGGTCAGACATGTGTTCCCCATTCCCTTTAATAGCTGTGATGCCACATGTATTCAAAAGGTTTCACCAAAAGCTGCTATAAAAAGTTTGTTAAATATGCTCTATGAATAGACTAGAACTGACAAACATTCGGTCTGAAAATATGTTCTCTTAACCTGAACAATCAGAAGCAGTTTTATGCCAAAAACTTTGTATTAGTAACTCACATATTTCCAGCCAAGTGTGGTTTTACAGTTCTCACAGTATATATCAGCAACTGCATGCAACCCGGTTAAAAGGACCCGCTCTTCTGCTGGTCCACAGCCGACATTTACCCTGCATGACAAATGGAGTTTATTGTCAATAATGACAAACAAAAAGTATCGATCTTCATAGCACATTCACAAACAATACTTTCCATTAACATACAATTATAACATTACTCTAGGGCCAGACTATGTTATACTATAGAGAAGAAAGCCATTATGTAAATGCTACCACAAACACCTTGTGGGATCAGATTGCATACCTTCGGGTATCTATAAATGCAGACACCCTTATTTTGAGACCATTTGTATTTCTCATAGGCCTTGTTACTCAGTGTTGGGCAGTGTGATGAGTAAGCATTGCAGTCACTGCCTCCAGAAAGAATAGCCTGCACATACACCCGTTTTAACCCCCTCATGACGTTAACAATAATAACAGCAGCATTGTGTGGCAATGGACGGGATTCCATTAGAGACAGCCGGGGTCACACAAGGGAAAGCAGAAATACTGTATTACCATTTTAGCTGTGATCGCTGTGTGAGAGATCACATGGCCATGCTGCGGCTCCAGTTAGAAAGAAAAAAAAAAGGAATTAAAAATAAAGTGCCCAAATGATGTGAAATGTCTTCTGGGATGAAGGTGGCACGTCACAACCACTAGTCTCCAGAGACTGGAGTGAAATAGAAAAGAGAGTATTCTTTTCTTGTTCTATATTTTAGCATTTTGGCCATTTTCTTTATCTCTTTCTTTTAGAGGGGGGAAAGCTTGGATTTATATTACATGAATCCCAGAATGCATTCATAGGGAAAAGGTTAAGTACACAAGTATGGACAAAAACCACATTGTTTGAGGTACTTACAATTAAAACATAAAGGGGTTAACACGCAGCAAGCCACTTCTATCTGTGAGGCTTAGTTAGATTCCAAACCAGCAAATCTTGGCAAGCAGAAGCGAATACTACAAGCATTTCAGATACTTTCCTAATCTGACTGTATAAATTACACAGAACAAGCGGGTAGCAAGTCCTCTAGAATTTCCTACTTGTAGAGCCGACTAGCAGTTTGAGAAGATGCCATATACGCCAGGTGCTGTTAGCAGAGCAGAAAGGACTCCTCTCTCTCATGTAATCTATTTATAGCACATGACAGCTACTCACCAGATTATAAATAAGGAAATGACCTGACGGATAAGAGCTTTGCACTACAGACCAATATACAAGGTGTGATCCGAATGAAATCAGTGATACATGGCCGGAGACAATAATCTAGAATACTAGGTTTGGGACACTAAATCTCTGCAGCATAAGGCCATGCTGATGGTTTCCCTAAGAGATTAAAATAAGAGAACAAAAAGTTTTTGCAAAATAATCAGTTGCAATACAGCTTTCACTTGGCAGGGTATGAAATGAAAGCTGTGCTCTGATAGGTTGTTACTGGGAACAGGACCACTTTTAATAAATTAAACCAATAGATTTAAATTTCAGTGAGCAAGTCTTCTCTATCTTATAAGTCAGAAAAATATAATAAAATGGATGTCAAAGAGGTAATTAGGGTTACCTTTTTTAGCATATATTTAATAACTGTCTAAAGGTAAAAAGTTCACAAGGTAAATGGTAAATTCCTGAAATGCAAACATCTTGAAACTTGTTTTTCTAGGCTGAATATCTGTGGTTGTCCAAACACATTAAAAGTCGACTGAGCTCAAATTGTGACTGTACAGACATCCTGAGGATATAAGCCACAGGTTAGAGGGGTCTGTCAGCAGATCATTCCCTTTGATTGAAATGACAAGCAATGCACGTTGGGTGGATCCAAGCATGTTGCAGCAAGTGTGGGCATGACTACTGTCCAACAATGTGGTCATAAAAGTAATAGTGTGAAAATCTTTAGAAAGTAAAAATAGGCACAGAAGTACTTACACAGAGTTGAAGAGGTAGGCTCGTCCTTGACTTCCCTGAAATGACTGTGGGGGAAGAAAAATGTGTTTATTATGAGTTTCTACAAATGTTTATTTCTACCACTGATCTGTTAAATCAAGTTATATCTTGAAACAGTCAAGAGAATATGCCTTCTATCTTAATAAGGAAATGTGTATAATATGCCTGAATATAGTGTAGGAACCTTAATTACTCTCTTAGAAAAGCTGGGTGGCGCAACACCAATACTGCTTTCCCAAGACCTATTAGTTACCTATACAATACAATATAGCTCCATAAAGTGCTGCTTTATTTCTTCCTCCCTCTTAACACATAAGCCACAAAGCCGACCACAATCTTTTTCTATGTAGCCTTATGGCATAAACAGGTGTGTCACATGAGGCCAAGTAGGTCAGGTAGGTTGTTTTGGCCCTACCCTACAGTGGATAGGTACATATTATTTACTTTGAGGCCGCTGTGTGAGTGTATGAGATCTGAAGTAAACATGGTAGGATCCTAGACACATTTGATGTCGCCTGAACCTGTCTAAATCATGTGGCCACCTTTACCAAAAAGACTTGTTCAGCTTTGCTTAAAGCAAATAGTTTACTGATAAAAACCACAACCACTTACCTTGGATATCAACTCATCGTGATTGGCTAAATGTGCTCTGCAGTGAATACAGCTGTAGGTCCTGTGACAGTTTGGCAGATAGGCCTGGAAAGTTTTGGACTTTGTCATTTTCACCATGTCTGTCTGTGGTTCCTCACTCAGCTCGGGGCTGGCACTGGAAGAATTACAACTTTGCTGCACTCTCTGACAAAAGAAACACTGGAAAATGCAAGCAAAAGCCGTTGTTGGTTTGGGGAGTGTGTGGCACTTCCCACACAGATGCCAAAGGAGAAAGACAACCTGTGGGGGGTAAATAGAGAAGAAAAAAAACATAAGAAGACATCACCAATATTTATTTACATCAGACTTAACTCTAAAATAACACTGAAATGGTTGTGTGTACCTGGGCCTAGTAATAGACCCATCTTCCAAACTCCCTGAACCGTGTACCTTCAATAAAAGACATTTCTTCTCTGCACAGTCTGAGCCACTTCAATAATATGATATCTATCTTCACTATAAACATGGTGCCTGGGAATTAAACTGCACCGTCTATGTGAAAGATTTCCTTTAGAGGGCCGAAAATACTCAATGTCATTTCGTGAGCAAATATATGTAAACAGTGCTCAAGTTTTCCTCCCGTCTTCTGCAACGTGGTCAGCAAGCTGAAACCTAAACAAACAACTTGCAAGCGCAGCAAACCAAATCCGTGTGTGGTATCCCAGAATAGAAAGGTAAATATAGCATCCATATTACTGCCGATGCAGAAAGCAGAGGAGGGGGGTTGTATAGAGTCTACACCGGACGTTCGGCTTTTTTTTTGGACTTTCAATTTCAATGCTCACATTATACTTTCCTAACAAGGTACAATTGGGGTATAATTCTATAAAGCTTATGGTAATCGCATTAAAAATGGAAATACAAAGCAGCACATGGATTGAAGTGTGCAGCGGAACTGACTTATACAATCTTCATCACTGTGGCTGAAGGAACTATATTCTGTAGGGCGTTATATACCAACCATCCGTATTACTACTCATTTGTAAAGCGCCAACATAGCCCAAATTACTACAGAATACAAGTCAGAAACTGATGAAGGAACATGAACCACACATTATTTGTACCTTACACAATAGAATAATCAGCCCGAGCCGGTAAGGAAGACCCCCCAGAGAATTGAAAATCCAGCTCTGAGCTCTTACAGATCTCGGAACTCAAGGCCAATAATGACATCTACATGGAAACTTACTAAACTTTATTTACATACGTGTAAAATAGTGGGCGGAAGGGAGAATACACTTCAATCAGCTACATAAATCTGTGGAACGTGTAAATTAACCTAATGGCACCTTTCACCTCCCTGGGGCAAAGAGGGAAGATACACTGTACAAAGGAACCCTCACAACGTATACCTTTAATCTTTTATCATATATTCAAGATATGTCACAGATAACGATAACTGTTATTTATATAGCTTCAACATATTCTGCAGCAATTTGCAGATCATGAGGTACATATGCAAACACAGGAAGACATTACAGTGTAATAACATGGGCAGACGAAACAATAGGAGTGAGAGATAGAATACAAACTTGTGGAGACTGGTAGCCCCCTTACCATAGAAGTAATGAAGAGAGCTGCCACTTCTCCATTTACTGGCCACCAGGATTTGGTCACCACTGGGTCAATAACCCCACCATATTCTCACCCCTGTGGATTGAGAGGCCTGTGCAGGTTCCCATAGGCAAATGCAAATGGAGATAAGACTAATCTGCACCCCCCTCATTGGCCCCATAGAAGCTGCAGCGGCTGCCTTTATAGCGTGTACAAAAGAAATGCAAAAATTAATTTGGATAGATAATAATAATTCCTTTATTTATATAGCGCACACAGATTACACAACGAAAACGGAAACAGCTGCTAGACATGTGATTTATGTGCATTATAACGTGTCCATTAAACTATCCACCATTGATCAAGGGTGCCATATATGGGAAACAGGCGATGAAAATACAGCGCTCAATGCGACAGTATGAACACCTGCCAACATAAACAAAGCGTGTGCAGACGGGGAGACGGGATGGATCAGAAACACCCCTAAAGTGACGTGCATCCAAGTATCCACCTTGTTAGTAGTCGCTCCATAGTGATCACTGTTTACACTGAATCCACAAAGTACGCTCAAGCCACTAACCTGCGCCTTCTCCCAAATATAGGGGCACTAGAAAACATGTCAGTGAATGTTACAGAAGCAGAAACCTATAACCCTCCCACCTCCATCCTTATTTACAGATAACACATTGCAGATCAAGCCAAGCGACTCTAATAATAATAAAAATATTACATACACAAAAACATGTATACAGAGGAGCCCCAGGCACAGCTCGCCTTGCAATGCTTCTGAACGGAGCGTCATGTGATGACGTAAACATTTGGTTATAGCCTTCGCTTCAGACAAAGGAGAAAGGCACATGGCTGAGAACATAGCCCAAGCCAAACACTGGCAGCAAGCACATGGACAAAGGGTTCTTGGAGACCCGTCCAGTGTGGCTACTGTACTACACAAATAACTCTTGGACATTGCTGAATGTTAGAGAAGCTGATCTGGTTCTGCCTTGTTTACATTGTGTACAATGTAGAATTACCCTGACTGTGGATGGGGGCACTGAACACAAAGACGCTTCCTGACAACAGTCACACAGGAAAGTCATCTGGAACAAAGTCCATTGAGATGAGGGAATGAGCGCAATAACCCTGGCATGCCGTCTACAAGAAAGCCTGGATCCAACAACTCTCCGATGGCTTCTGTCTATAAATAGAAGCATGTCTCTGACAGCTCGGGGGGGGGGGGGATTACTCCATAATACATGGACAGTTGTCATCCATACTGCCCTAATATAGTCTCCTCACATCACACAAAGAGAGCGGGAGCAGGAAGAGAAAGCGGACAATAACACACAGACATGTTGTCTATGACGTCAGGCAGCCTTTGTTATCCATACACTGTATGAGGATAATCCGCTGACAGTTGGCATAGCTTACGGTTAACACTGATACTTTGTACAATTTTACACATTGGGCTGGGAAATGCTCAGAAATAATCACATCCTCAGAGCTAGACAAAGGACCCTAAAAGTAGAAAGGTGATCTCTAACCATGTGCCCCTGCCAGGACATGGGTGATGGAGGCGTTTGTCACACAGGTAGAATAAAAAATGACATATAATTAGCACCAGCTGAGCGTCACCGGGGTGATAATTACCCCCTGACTAGCAGCTCAGATGGTTTATTACTCTGTGCATTGTCTGCCCCTGAGTTACCACAACACAAAGGGAACATGTCTGTACAACAATGGAGAGAAACATTATATCCTGTACACAGTACACATGTCACCATAGAAGACCTCATCACCTCATTTACCCCAGGCATGGGCTCTGCCAACAGGGGGCGCTCACACCACTGTCAATACTACATTTCTTCATGGTGGAATACAAAAAAAGATTATTATCGACAAGTTTCCAGTGTTTTAGTGCCATGATGCCCCTCATTGCAGGATTTACCCTTCTATTTTATAATATACCCTCGCAGGATTTACCTCTCTATTTTATAATATGCCCCCTCATCACAGGATTTACCCCTCTATTTCATATCATGCCCCTTCATCACAACACAGGATTTGCCCCCTCATCACAGGATTTACCCCTCCATTTTATATTATGCCCCTTCATCACAATGTATCCCTCCATAACATAACATTCCCTCACAACACAGGATTTGCCCCCTCATCACAGGATTTACACCTCAATACCATAATCTGCCCCCTCATCACATTTTGCCCTTCTGTATATAACGTGTCAGTCTATAAGCTCATACAGTCAGGCAGGTAGGTAGTCACCATAGTGTGAGTGCCCCTGGGGGAGCCATGACGTTCCTCACTAGGGGAGACACTCTTATCAGACACAATGCCCCCTTCCTCCGCACATTTCAGCCTCCGCTTCCCCCTCCTTACTGATTGCTTCTTGCTCCCTCTTCTCTTTCACCTTCACCAGCTTCTATGTCGCTCATTCTCCGGGCGGCCTTCACAACCCGCCGCCACCGCCACCTCCTCCCGCCGCTTTTGTTTTGTTTCTGACTGGAAACCGATCAACGGCGGTTTAGGGAGAAGGGGGGGAGCCTACGTAAAAACACTGTCGCTAAGAGCCAATCAGAAGGTAGATGCTTTTTTTGCCGTCACCAAGTCAAGAACCAACCATTCACAAGCCCAGGGCTGTGGGACAGAAGAGTCCAATGATCTCCCGAATCCATGTGCGTCACATCCAATAAGAACTCGGCCTTTGCGAGCACTGGCCAATGGCGCGCAGAGGCTGCTTCTAGACAAAGGATGTTTTGGTTGCGGTTGGGGAGGTGACTAGCTGAGGGGGTGTAACCAGGAATGACAGCAGCCGCTTCATAGAGCTGCTCTAGTGATTGGTTGTAAATTATGACAACTTTGTGTCTCAGCCAATAACGGGTTAGGGGCGGAGTCTAGGACTGTTTGGGTTCTTAACAACAGGCGCGGGCCCGGTGAGCACGCGGCGATGGGGAGGAGCTTCGGGGACGCGCCAAGGAGGATAAACAACAGGAGAGTGACGAAAGCACGGCCGCTGCGGTAACGCTTAACCCGTTAGTCACCGGGCAGCCATTGTTGTCTCGGCCGCACACCGACCCTTGAAAGATACATGTGAACTGCATGACAATCACGGGCGCAATGCGACTTATTGTTTACCCGTGTTAGAGGGAGTCACATATGGCGGGAATAGTGACAAGTGTAGACGTGCAGAGACACAGACCGGGAGAGGGAAGTAGCGGGGCAGTTACTGGCAGCAACCAATCACTTGGCAGCTTTTATTTTGCATTAAAGAGTTTAAAGGACAGGACACCTACCATTACATGTACTGACCGTAGCCTGCAATCACCTAACTGCTCGCTACCTTGTCCAGGGAAAGGTACAGTATTTGAATATCTCTAGGACATCCGTAATACTCCAAAATCAACTTTATAAAAATATGCTAATGAGTCTGAGGCGCTCTGACTGACACCAGGCTCCTCCCAGCGGTCATTTTTCCACAACTCTCACTCTTGCTATAACCCTCAGACTCATTAGCATATTGTTAGAAAGTTGATTTTGGATTATTACAGATGTCCCGGAGATATAAAACACGCTAAGTGAGGGCAGTCACCGTCACTAAATCTGATGGCAGATGTCCTTTAAAAATGGGAAGAAGAACCAAGTTACTACAGGCAACTGCCCCACTTGTGTTGTGCTGATTCCCATATAGAGCAAATAGGGAAATGGAAGAAACATCTCTATTCCACAGGGAAATAATTGATATTTATCACCTGCATGTGATCACTGTGGACTCTAAGAAGAGACATCTAAAATTGTCTGTAACCTATAGCAACCAATCAGCAATGCTTTCAATTTCTTAGTTTGAATGAAATCTACCATGAAAATCCATCATGATAAACCAGGGACACTTACTCCAGGCACCGTGACCATAGTTATATTCTTATATTTGTTATCCATGGCCTCTTTCCTACTAAAATCAACTGTAATGGGGCATCGGTGACTGGAGACCAAGAGAAGGCAGAGATATTTAATAGGTTTTTTAGCTCCGTTTATACAATAAAAGAGAGAACTTCTGACGTGGGCAGTGCCAGTGCGGGTCATGCATCCTGTAATATACTAGACTGGCTGCATGTAGGCATTATCCAATCTAAGCTCAATAAAATCAATGTGTACAAAGCTCCTGGACCAGATGGGTTACACCCCAGAGTTCTTAAAGAACTCAGTTCTGTTATTGCTGTACCACTGTCTAAAATCTTCAGGGATTCTGTAATGTCTGGTGTGGTGCCAAGTGACTGGCGCAAGGCAAATGTGGTGCCAATATATAAAAAGGGCTCTAGAACTTCGCCAGGCAATTACAGGCCTGTAAGCTTAACTTCCATTGTGGGGAAAGTGTTGGAAGGGTTAGTAAAAGACTATATACTGGAGTATGTGACATCACATAGTATAATAAGTGACAGCCAGCATGGGTTTACTAAGAATAGAAGTTGTCAAACTAACCTTATCTGCTTCTATGAAGAGGTGAGCAGATGCCTGGATGGAGGAGCAGCTGTGGATATTGTGTTCTTGGACTTTGCAAAGGCATTTGACACTGTCCCTCATAGACGCCTGATGGGTAAAATTAGGGCTATTGGTTTGGCAGAAATCATTTGCAATTGGATTGAAAACTGGCTGAAGGATCGTATCCAGAGAGTTGTGGTCAATGATTCCTACTCGGAATGGTCACCAGTTATGAGTGGTGTACCTCAGGGTTCTGTGCTTGGCCCACTACTATTTAATATATTTATTAATGATATAGAGGTAGGAATTAATAGCACTGTGTCTATTTTTGCAGATGACACCAAACTGTGTAGTGTACAGTCTATGGAGGATGTTCATAGGCTGCAGGGTGACTTGGACAAACAATGTTTGGTCATCCACTTGGCAAATGAGGTTTAATGTGGATAAATGTAATGTTATGCACCTGGGGGCCAATAATCCAAAGGCAAAATATGTCCTTGGGGGAGTAAATCTGGTAGAGTCCCTTGTTGAGAAGGACTTGGGGGTACTAGTAGATCATAAATTGAATAACAGCATGCAATGTCAATCAGCTGCCTCTAAAGCTAGTAGGATCATGTCATGTATCAAAAGTGGAATGGACTCTCGTGATAGGGATGTAATATTACCACTATACAAGGCACTGGTTCGGCCACACCTGGAATATGCTGTCCAGTTCTGGGCACCGGTCCATAAAAAGGATGCCCTGGAGCTGGAGAGGGTTCAACGTAGAGCCACAAAACTGATAAGGGGTATGGAGGGTCTTAGTTATGAGGAAAGATTAAAACAACTAGATTTATTTAGTCTGGAAAAGAGACGACTACGAGGGGACATGATTAATTTATATAAATATATGAATGGTCCATACAAAAAATATGGTGGTAAGTTGTTCCAGATTAAATCAAATCAAAAGACGAGGGGCACTGTCTCCGTTTGGAGAAACCAAGGTTTAATCACCGGAGGCGACAGGGCTTTTTTACTATGAGAACTGTCAATCTGTGGAATAGCCTGCCTCAGGCACTGGTCACAGCAGGGACAGCGGAGAGCTTCAAGAAGGGTCTAGATGCCTTTTTACACCTAAATAACATTGATTGTTATGCTATATAGGATTGTTTCCCCTAAATCTCTTCCTCATCCAATCCCTACCCTTCCTTGGTTGAACTTGATGGACAAGTGTCTTTTTTCAACCGTACAAACTATAATGCTAATAAGCATGAGGGCTCTGGTAGGTGTTTCCACACTCGCTGTAAGGCTCCTTTCACACAAATGGCTGAAACCCAACATACATTCAGCTGGAGATGTGGTAGGGTGACCGCTCCTCCCCCTCTCCTCTCCATAGCAAAATGTGCTGCCGGGCCATATGCATGTAATTTTTTTGGATAATAAACCATGCCCCTTGCCCTTCCCCTTATCCCACCCCCATCGTATGCCCACACAGTATAATATAAATAATGTACAGTATAATACATAAAATAATGGCTCTTACACCAACTATTTTCACCTTGTACTATGGCCCATTCCCCTCTCTTATTGTTGTCCCTTTTTTATTATGAACTAGTCTCTGCTCCCCCTCCCCTTTCATTGGTCCCAATTTCTCTGCTCCCCTTCTTTATTATGCCCCTTATCTGCTCCCCCTCTTATTGTGTCCCCCCTCTCTGCTCTCCTTCCTTATGTTCCCTCTCTGCTCCCCTTCCTCATTATCCCCCTTATCTGCTCCCTTTTTTATTGTTCCCCCTTTCTGCTCCCTTTCCTCGTTCCCTGTTGCTGTCTCGCTTCTTCCTCCACCGTGTCAACGTTTTTACAGAAGGGTAATAATACTCCTCTTACTATTTTTGGGGAGTATTTTTAGCTGAGGAGGAGTATTAAATTTTCTGTAATACAAATATTTAATTCCTAGCTGTATATAATGTTAACAGATGCTATTTATACATGAAAATCATCTTCACCGCACACTCGCACAGCACACTACACCCAGCACAGCACCCAGTATACTCACTACTCACACTACACCCCACACAGCGCACTCACTACACACAGTGTGGCAGATTTATCAAGCTGTCTGAAAGTCAGAATATTTCTAGTTACCAACCACAGCTCCCCTTTAAAATATTCATGAGCACTAGTGAAATGAAAGCTGAGCTGGGATTGGTTGCCATGGGCAACTAGAAATATTCTGACTTTCAGACAGCTTGATAAATCTGCCCCAGTGTAGGCAGTGTACTCCCCGGCTGGGCCTTGGCACTGGTCTCCAGTCTGCCGGGATCATATTAACACTGGTAACACTGGCCATGGCCTGCAGTGCGAATAGCAGGACGAGGAGCAGCAGTCCCGTTGTCCATATGTCTCCCTTGGGGCCAGCGTTTTGTGCCGGGTCACTCCAACGCTCCCCTGACACAGATCACTTCATCACGTGTCCTGCTGAACAGTCCGGCACGAGCTGCGATCGCGCTAGTGACATCACCCTCGTTTGCAGTGCACGAGGGTGCACCCTCGTTTTACGCATGCCAATTATTTTGGGGGGGTAATTGCGCCTCATCATGTGTCCATGACGCGTGGTGAGGCGTTAATGCAACCTTTGACCGTGTCTGTACTACAGCAGTGCCCTGAAGGCGCGCTATGATGACTTCCCTGCGCCTGCCGGCATCTGCTGTGCAAAGATACGGCTAAGACCCGGTGGTGATACAGAGAGCTGATTGCTCTCTGTATACCTATAGAAATTCATCTACAAAGTTGATGTCTCCGGCCATACCTCTCGCCCGGCAGGACAGAGTCTGAAATTCAGGACTGTCCCGCTGGATCCGGGATGGTTGGGAGGTATGCACGGCTTAAGACTGAGCACACACGTGTGTGTTTACCTTGCTGTGCCCAATGCACTCCTGTGGCGGCTGTATGCTACCTGCTGTTTTTACAACATACAGCTGCCATATTTGGTGTGTAAGGGGCCTTACAATTAGCAGAGCAGGTTTCCCGCCCCCCTGGACTTCCTCCTGCTGTGAGATTACATAGGTAGAGGAGGGGTGAGATAGTTTTGCTTATTGTAACAAGTGAAAAGACATCACTGAGGGGCTCTAGAAACAACACCCCAGAGGCCCTCAGACTCATTAGTATAATTTTAAAAGTTGATTTTAGAAGGAAGGAGACCATGGATAACCATTATAAGAAGACACAGTCAGTGTCCCTGGTTTTGATGGTAGATTTTCAAAGTAAGTATTATATGAGTGACACTATTATGCTTGCCTGGTTAAAGTGACCAACCCCTTTAAGTAAATTTATAAGTAAATTATAAAAAGTAGTTTACAATTTGTTTTTTTAATCTTCCCTTACATTTTTTCCAATGGCTAAAAACATATATACAGGCTAAACATGTTTTCTAAGGTGACACATTGCTATATGAATTCTATCATTATATGTGTGGATAATTTGTATCTTTTACAAAGATATAATTACTGATGACAAAAAAACTAAATTATAGCGTTCAATGTCCGTTTTCTTCATCAGAGGCCATGATGTTTCAGTCTGTGATCTGTCATGGCAAGTGATTAAACCTAGTGCCATTTCCTGAGTGTTAAGAGGGACCTCATAGTAAAGACAAGCAGGGAACCTGTGAGAATTGCACTGTAAGGGTTAAATGGAGAGCCTTTTGTGCATGTGCTTTTATGTCACACAGAATTATTTTTTTTTTTAATTACCGGTACATTTTTTTTAATTTTTTTACAGTTTTTGCTCATAATGGACGTGTCAGTACTTTGCCATACTCCACAGTGGATGTTACTTATGTGCCTTTTGATGTTTTAATCGATTAAGAATAATTCTTTGTCCAGCGGGGTTATTTCAATCAAATCTAAAGGAACTTGGAAAGGAGGCAAAGAACCTTATACATGATGGTTGAAAGGTGAATTGAATTCCCAATAATTCAATAACCAATAAATATGACACAACACAAACAGTGCCAAAAAGACATCCTTCACTTTAATGGGGTCCCTTGGGTTTTTGTTAGTATTCTATAACTATATTATTTAAATGAACAGTAATAATAATTCCTTTATTTATATAGCGCACACAGATTACGCAGCGCTGCACAGAGCTTGCCAGATCAATCCCTGTCCTCAGTGGGGTTCACAATCTCATCAACCTACCAGTATGTTTTGGAGTGTGTGAGGAAATCGGAGGACACGGAGGAAACTCACACAAACACAGAGAGAACATACAAACTCTTTGAAGATGTTGACCTGGATCGGACTTGAACCCAGGACCCCATCGCTGCAAGGCTGTATTGATAACTACTGAGCCACCGTGCTGCAAGCTGTGAGCAGCTCTTCTTCCCATTTAGGCCAGAACCACACATACAGGGGCTTATTTACGAAGGGTCCGCAGGCCCACTTTTGTTGGATATTCTGACGTTTTTGGGGATTGCACCCGCTGGCACAGGTATTTTACCAGGGATTTTGGTACGCGATCATATTTTGGCGCAGCCGTGCCGGCTTTCATGCGACAGAAATGGGGGGGGGGGTCGGCAGGCGATCCAACTGATTCGGACTGAGCGCGGGATTTAAATTTAAAATTGTGTCGCAGTACATGCACTTACATACACCAGTAAGAAGAAGGTGAAGTCTGGCGGAGCTGAGCAGTGAAGCGACAGATACCGAATATTGGGCGCACAATCTTTGTGAGTCGTGGCACAGTGCATTCTGGACAGACAATGCACTTTCGGGGATCGTGACAGGACAGGTAAGTAAATGTGCCCCACAGTTTTGTTGTATTAGTCTTTCCTTTTTAGTCTTGAATCAAGATTGAATTCCTTTGAGCAACCTCTAATATATAGACAGAACTATATGGCCTAGTTTTAGTGGCTGGGTTATTGGTACAGAAATTGAACATACTAGACATTTGTTTGCCACATTTGTTACATCCCCTGATTCTCATAGATTGAAAGGTTTTTCAAGCAGGGTCAATCTTTCTTTTTTACCATGTTTTTGCTCTGTAATGTCTCTCTTATTTTATGTGGAATATGATGAAGCTGTGTAAATAAAGATTTATTATTATTACCATAAGAGGTAGATATCTGCCTGCAGCATTTGAGTAGCCCTGAAGCAGAGCTCCGCCACCTGCAACTCATACAAACACTATAGAGTGCAACATCGTACACTGCACCAGCTCCTCACCACACAGGGGGAGTCTCTAGGCACCGTTGAGGCTCGGTTAGCGTCCACAATTTCCCATCTGCCTGCTGGGCCGTGTCCCTCAGTCCTTGTGCTAAAGGCAAGATGGCAGCGCCGCCTGCTCCCCGCACAGTGAGGGGAGAAGCATCAGAAGAAGAGCAGCCAGAATCCAGTGCCAGCTCACAACAGGGGCAAAACAGTCAAGAAATTATTTTTAAAAATAGGTAGCAAGAAAAATTGCCCCCAGTACATTGGAGGCTGCATATAGATCAAACACTGCAGGGTTTACAATCAGAAGTAGATGTACACACCTCACATTTCTATGCTTAAAGGTGACCTGGCAGTAGCCCTCACTAAGCTGTATGCCGTAACATCAGAATTCAGAATCACCGACAAAGTGAATGATTTGGAAAACAGATTGTGATGAAGAAATCTACGGCTGGTAGGATTATCAGAGTCAACCACCAGTCTCGCAGCTACCACGTGTTTTTTCCGTGCTCATTCCCCAGGAATTGGACCTGCAAGGACCTTTTAAAGTTGTACAGGCTTGTAGAATTGGCCCTGTGACAGCCTGGTGGTCCTCCTCTAAGCAACCATTAGGGAGGTAATGAGGTAATTGAAAAATAATTTGACGAGGTTGAAAAACTTTTTTCCGTGTCTCGATAAAAAGACGAAAGCCCCTGTAGATTCAAAATGCTATCATACTACTCATTTTGTACTACTCTGTGGAGCTAAGGAAAAATAGATGTGCATTCTGCTCAGAGCTGTTCAAAATACAGTGGAGGTTCCAACTATTATATCCTGCCATCCTAAAACTCATGCCTCCAGATGACACCTTCCAGACCTGCACTGATCCAGCAGAAATGACCAGCGAAAGCATGCAGACCTAGCAGGAGACCTTGCAACAGTGTTAAAATATTCTCCACCACATCCTTCTTCCCAATAGCAATTTCTAATGCTTCCCCAAGAAGACTCCTTTCAGAACCCCAACATCCTCCCAAGACTCCTCAGCGTACCTAAACACATCTCTGATCCAAAGACTCTCTACATTTCCAATAGGTGGATGGGAGCTGGGGTCCAATAGACACCATATTGCACTTGTATGTTCACAAAATAAATGGATTGTTAAGTTGCTCCTTGGTCATACAAAGTCGAAAGCTGATGTTGTGCTACTGCAAGAGTCTCAATTACTTATTGCAGATGTTAGACTAATGAAGCATTTCTGGTTGTCTGAAGCAATGGGGGACCCCAAGTCCAGACGAAGGGGGGGGATAACTGTGCCATACATGCTCTTCTAGAAACATCCAAAGGTGAACTTAGCATACACAATGTTTATGCCTTCAACCATGAATAGAAACCCTGGAACGAGATACATTCCTGCAGATAGCTCTGGCTAGCGATTACAATCAGCCCATGAGTGCCTGATTTTAATATAGTGCCATCTTTACCGCAAACTGATTAGGATTTGAAATTGTTAACATGTTTTGGGTTTTGGTGACCGCTGGAGATATTTTCACCCTAACATAAGGAATATTCCATTTACTCTTTTGTTAGTACAATTTAATAGTCTAGCCTATATCCACAGAAATAGAATAAATCTACTGCCTTTAGGGCGATGTAAACCATATCAAACCCCACGCCAGTCCATTTTAAATTTTGGAAGACCGGGGAACCCATTAAGTCCTGTTAGAGATACAGGCGTCTCAACATCATACCTGATTTTAGGCAGAATTGTTTAGATTTGGCAACAAATTGGAACGTATCCTAGTGTTACCAGATAAGTGCTACTTCATCGCTTTCCACCCTAATCTTTCTTTATTATTCATTAGAAGCAGAGCCATTAACGCCAATTATACACATTACCTTACAAGTGGCCAAGAGGTCTTCCCTTAACCACTGGTTAGATCACTTGCTTCTTAGTGCAAATTAATCTTAATTTATCCTGCTAGTCGTACCTGTGTCTATTAAGTTGTGGAAGACAACCTAAAAAAATAGAACACTGGTTATTGGTGAACTGAACTGTACAACATTGCTTTACGTTTTACATGTAATATTTTTAGTAATGACAGTACAATACTGTAGTTTAGGTGGTGCTTATGTATATGTTTATATGGTGATTTTAAGTTGATGGGAGTAAGGCTGTTCTGTATCAGTAGCATAGCACTTAAAATTAGGAAAACATCTTAATGTTTTGGCAATGTTGTGTCCAGGAAAATATATGTGTCATGTGACTTATGTTCAAAACACTGGCTACATGGAAGAGCCAGTTCTTGCTTTCACAGATTATGATCACCCTCTAGTGTTCAGCCGCTGCATATCAGTGCTTTTCTAACACAGCACATAAAGGGAATACAGAATTAGCATCTTCTTCATTTTATTATTCTGCTGCTTGATTGTATGGTGATATAATTAAAGAGAGAAAATGTTGCCATGTATTTGCAAGTCACATGTACTAGCTCATGACATATAGATCCACTTTCCTTATGTTTAGTGTCCCATGATCTGAGTGTAGTTAAACCACAACCTGTAAGTACTTGTATTCCCCATAAAATAATAATTTTGAACCCTGCATTGTGCTAATCCTCTTACTACTGAATGCTTGTGAACTAATTGGACCAGTAATGGACTATTGGAAAATTCCACCCTACAAATGGTCTACTCCATTGACACCCCTGTATCTAAGGGTGAACCTAAACTCTGTGCTGCCTGAGGAATGCTATAGAACGATGCCCCCCTCTGCCCCATCAGGTTACTTTTATAAATCGGATTCTCCATGCAGTGTCTCACACTCATGCTGACATCAGATGTGTAGGCAGGTGACTGTGCCCCTGATGCTGCCCCACATCTTGCTGCAGGTGGTGCTGCCTGAGGCGAGAGGCTCAACACACCTCATGGCTGTTGCACAGTGTGATGTCTCTTAGTGAGACTAAAATAATAAACATTTAAAAAATACATAATTATGATGGAAAATAAAACATTTTATTTTCACCAAATAATTTTATATTGTAAAATTGTTAGCAAATAATAAGAAATACACAAGTTCAGCTTCTGAGCTGATTGTAGGTCTCCTCCCGAGCTATGTGTTTTATATCATTATATTATCAACTTTAAGACGTTTCTGGTCTTTAAACTTTTATTCACTTTTTAATACATTTTTTAATGTGGTGCAAAATTGTGAAAAAGTTACACTTTTGCCATTATTTTTCATTACTGCAATCACCAACAGAGATAATTGTTATTACCTTTTATACTCGAGTATAAGCCGACCCGAGTATAAGCCGAGGCCCCTAATTTTACCACCAAAAACTGGGGAAACCTATTGACTCGAGTATAAGCCTAGGGTGGGAAATGCATTGGTCACAGACCCCCCAGTAGTATACAGCCAGCCCAGCCTGCCCCCAGTAGTATACAGCCTGCCCCCAGTAGTATACAGCCTGACCACTGTAGTACACAGCTTGCCCCCAGTAGTATACAGCCTGCCCCCAGTAGTATAGAGTCACCCCAGCCGCCCCCAGTAGTATACCGCCTGCCCCCAGTAGTATAGAGTCACCCCAGCCGCCCCCAGTATTATACAGCCTGCCCCCAGTAGTATACAGCACCCTAGCCTGCCCCGTGTAGTATACAGACCAGCCTGCCCCCAGTAGTATACAGCCTGCCTCCAGTAGTATACAGCGAGCCCAGCATTAAAAAAAGAAAAAAAAAAACTTATATACTCACCCTCCGGTGGCCCCGATGTGTAGCGCTGTGCAGCGGCGCATAGTATGATGTAAGACTAAAGACGGGCGCGGATGCCTGAAGACGAGCCGTGCGGACATCGGGGGAGCTCGTTCAGTTAAAGGTGTTTTCCGACTATTCCAATGCAGTGTGAAGGGAAGAAGATCACAATAGGAATAGAGTCCATTGAGTATAAGCCTAGTATACTTGAGTATAAGCCCTAGGGTGGGAAATACATTGGTCGCAGCCTCCACCCAGTATATGCCCACCAGTATAGAGCTATTCAGCCCATAGAATATGGCTAGGCAGCCCCCTGACCCCCGGTATATAGCCAGCCACCTCAAGCTCCCCAATATATAGCCAGGCCCTGCTTCCAGTATAGAGCCAGCCAGCCCCTGCTCTCAGTATATAGCCAGTCTATGCCCTGCAGTATATAGCCAGCCCATACCCCCAGTATTTAGCCAGCTAGACCATGCCCCCTAGTATATAGCCAGCCTATGCCCTGCAGTATATAGCCAGCCCACACCCCCTAGTTTATAGCCAGCAGCCCCTGCCCCCAGACCTGCATTGGGATGCCAGAAAGGTGAGTACAGAGTCTGTGGGTTGTTTTCTTAGACTCGAGTATAAATTATCTAAATCTATATTTTGCAATATTCTGAGGCCAATTACTTTTTCATACTTTGTTGTACAGAGCTTTGTAATGTGTCATTTTTTGTGGGAAAAACTGTCATTTTAATTTCTACCATTCTGGGGACTGTATGATCTTTTTGATCAATTTTTATTAACATGTTTATATTTGTTACATTTTTATTTGTGTTTTGAAAATGTGGTAATTCAGACATTTGGGTGCTATTTTCTGTTATGGGACCAAATATGTTTTTAGTTCTATGTTCTTAGTAATATGGTGTTGAAATAAACATGCCAGATGCTGCAGCCAAGTCCTAGGGGGGGGGGGGGGAGAATTTCAAATGACAACTTGCGTGTGCTCTAATATATTCCCTGCTCTCTCCTCACTGCATCTCTGTGAGAGGATATGGGAGGGGGAGGGAGGGGCAAGGAGCCAGAAGTGACCAGGAGACCAGTGTATAAAGCAGTGATTAAGTCTATTAATTCAAGCTCTGTCTTGGGCTCTGGGTCTCACCCTTGAGATTTCTGTGAGTCTCTGCATGTAGGCTGCTGCTCAAGCAGCAGAGACAACCTGGCTCCTTCTGCCAGCCTTCTGACCACTGGATCAAGGCTGGTGTACTCCTTAATTCCTACTCTTCAACAGAATCAACTCCTGTACTGCAGTGGGAAGGGGCGAGAGACAGGCAGCAGCAGAGCCAGAGGCACTTGCTGTCCAGCAGCATGAAGAAAAGACAAGCTCCACATGTGAGCATCACTAGAGGATCAAGATTTGAGGACTTTCTTGCAGGAGCAAACCCCTCTAAGGAGCATTGTGTTGTTATCCTTAGGACATTATACTGTAAGTGGTATTTTTAGGAATAGCAATGTGGAAATGTGATGCAAGAAGTGAATTCAGCAAGTCATTGCCAGTTGAAGTCATGCAGGTCAGTACCTGTAGAAGAACCTGTAAGTTGTTGGATACCACTTCTCCTTGGCTGGAGTCACAGACTAATATTTTAGTGTTTGATACAATTATATGCATGTGTTATTGTACCTCAAAGTTCGCTGGGATGGAAGGGCCCACAAAAATCCCTGATAACAGCTCTGCGAACGTATAGTTGGATAGGATTGCTTCTAACAGACCACATGATCAGTATGTATTATGGCCATCTAGGTTCAATTTTATGAGATTGAACAGGATGTACTTTCTGTCACACAGAGGCATCTGCTACGTAAAGCCTCGAAAGGAGTGAATAATGATGCATTCACTTGTGTGGTGTCAGTCTATGAACCAAAGTCTATTCTTTTTTTACTGTGCATGAAGCTGTGCAGCAGTATAGAAACATCTGACTGGGAATATTTGCTGAGAAGGACAAATTCTAAAATTAGCAGAGTACAACACATGTTCAGAATAGTTCTTTTTTAGAAGGATTTTTTCTAACTACTTTTTTCTCTTTTCTGCACTACTACAATACTTATATGTATTATACTTTTTGCTATTTTTAGCTACCCTGTAAATGGGTTATATCCAGTGGCATAGAAAGACCCCAGTGGGGCCCAGTGCAAACTTTGAATTGGGGGCCTCATTACATATACCCTTGCACACCTTCTACTTGAGAATATACATTTATGTACACCATATATATTCTACACATAAATCTGATATATAAAGTGGAGTGAATGTATATATGTGTCTGTGTATGTCCGCTAAAGAAATCTGTAAAATCGCATTTACAATCAGCTAATTTTGCACAGTCGCTCTCTCTGACTCAGGGAATGTCATAGACTCGGGTTTTAGCCAAATTTTAACCCCGCTCTTTCCAAAATCCACTCCCATAATGGGGAGCCATTGTCATTAATATGAGCTCTAAGCTGTGATTTGTTACTATAGACAATGAGTATAAGACGCTGGATAAGACATGGATAGAGATACAGAGATAGGGGGGATTTATCAGGAATTGCCGAGGTAAAACTGCTCCAGTTGCCCATGGAAACCAATCAGAGATCAGCTGTAATTTTATAAACAGCTGTGCAAAAATGAAACTTGAGCTCTGATTGGTTGCAATGGTCAACAAGTTCAGTTCTGAAAGAAAGTCACTGAAAGAGACTGCCGGAGACAGAGAAGGTAAAAAAAGTTTATAAATAAGGGACAGAGACAGTCTATATATACATATAAAATATTTTTGTTAATCCATACTATTTTGTTATAGCTAAGGCAATGTCGGGAGCTACAGCTAGTACACTATATATTTGAAACAGTCTGTATTCAATAATAAGTGCATCCCCCCAGTACCCCATATTAATTAATATACTGCTGATCAACCACTGTCTACCTTACTAATTATTTGAGCAGAGTTTTAGCTATCATTACTTACCTCCCACACTTCTGGTGGCTCCCTCTTCTCCCCAGGCTTCCAGTGTATGAAGCAGGTGGCATGATGATGTCACCAGAACATCTGCATCATAGAGAGTGTGCAGGCAGAGCACACTTATTTTCCCCTCTCATGGACCCACAATCTGCTGTCTGCAGTTAAAGCCCCACACCCCAGCTCTGGTAGCAGTGACAACCCCTGTGATGGAGATTGTAACGCCCCTGGTTAGAAATACCTTTTTGTAGGTTATGTAAATACCTATTTCACTGCAATTATCATTCAGAACTGCACAATTCTGCCTTTTTAGGCTCACTTGTGCAACGGTTTTGCAGCTTTTTGGCCGCTCTTATAGATTCTGAGCCTGCCACTTCTGCCAGTTCATTCTGCTTTTGTGTCTTATGTTATTTGTGCCTGTTTTCTATGCAATCTATGTGAACCCCTTTGTAAATGTACAGCATGGAATTCTTGCTGCTCTGATTATATAAATAACAATTGGTCACTTTGGTTTTGAAAAACGGGTGGAAAAACGGTCACTAACAGTAATTCACTAAAAGCAGCAAACCGTGAACTGTGATTCACTAAAAACAAATCTCTCCTCTACAAGCTGCTTGTAGGATTCATCATTTCTTTGAATATAATCTAGTGTGAGAGAAGTAACTGGCAGCAGACTTTGCATCAGTTCTCTTTGTGTCTGATGTTCAGCCCCTAGGGGGCAGCACTGCAAACCAACATTGGCTGTAAAATCTATAAATATGTTTTATTGTAGAAATAGAAGAAAGCATGAGAACATAGACAGAATTCAGTAGCATGTCACCTAATCCTCTACTAAAAGAAGACCTGGACTGTGTTCTAGGTACAGTGCATTGCACATGAATAGGATTTTACAGAGACTAATTCCCCATTACACGCCTTACATTTGGCTTCATAATCTTTATGCAAGACTCACTTCATATCATGTTTCAACATGCAGTGGGTAATATATGGCTTCATGAATGTCTGTCTCTAGGGCACAGATTTGGTTTGTCTTCTGCCATACACCCATTTATTTTACTTAAAGGGGACCTACCACCACGATTCTACCTCTAAAGGTAGAACGGGTGGTAGGTGGATGTATGGGACGTAAGGATAGCCCTTTTTGGGCTAATCCTTACGTCCCGGCTATCCTTTTGTAAACTTTAATCAGTTGATATGCTAATTTATTTAAGCGGCTACTGGGGCGTGGAGTAGCCGGACATGAGGATACTAGTCGCGGCTACTCCACGCCCCAGTAGCCTTGTTCCTCCGCCTACCATGTAATCTTCGGCGCGCAGCACCTCGTCGCCGCGCGCCCTCGTCCGAGCACCCGGCGTCTGCGCATGCGCAGTAGCGCCGGCCTCGGAGCTACGGCCGCGCACCTGTAGGCCTGCGTCCTGCACATGCGCAGAACGCAGGATATTCGCACGAGGGCGCGCAGCTACGAGGAGCTGCGCGCCGAAGATTACCCGGTAGGCGGAGGAACAAGGCTACTGGGGCGTGGAGTAGCCGCGACTAGTAGCCTCATGTCCGGCTACTCCACGCCCCAGTAGCCGCTTAAATAAATTAGCATATCAACTGATTAAAGTTTACAAAAGGATAGCCGGGACGTAAGGATTAGCCCAAAAAGAATCGTGGTGGTAGGTCCCCTTTAATCTTTGTCCAACAACTCCTGTGATTTGACTGATTTTTTTTAATATTATATTTTTATATATTATATTTATATATATATAAGCATTGGGGTACATTTACTTAGAAATACGGATAATTCACTAAAAGTGCTCTTTCCGTGTATAATGCTTTGTGCTGTGCTTCCCTCACTGGCCCAACAGAGTTCACCATCTTTTTTTTGTTTTGCTCCTTTAACATAGGACGTGCAACACAGTTTGCGAGTTAAATACAGCGCTCGGTCTGGATCAGTCAGCCCGACCAACGGCATGCCCCCTAATTTGTATCACATGCAGGCCAGCGCAGCGGCACCACAAAAGGGTCGCGCGTGACACAATCGCATCACAGACACTTCTCAAATACCTGTGCAAGCCGTCTTAACCAAGAAGAAGGTGCACAGTCCGACAAAAGTGCTGCACAAAGCCCTTAGTAAATGTGCCCCATTATGTCCCCTTCATTTTATGTGGTATCAGCAGTTACCTATAAGAAAGTATTGAGGCAAATTTCCTTTCTATACGCACATAGGTGTAGCAAGGGTTAAAGGTAACCATTGTGACATGCTACACTTTTTAAATGAAATGATGCAATAAAAAAGCAGCATCCATACGATTATTAATGTCTTTTTCAAGCCTGAAGTATCAAGTAGCCATGAAACTCACAGACGCCAGTGTGTGTAGCTATGAAAAATCCAGGCTGAGAACCTGGTTGTTCTGCGGATGGACAGTCCTTCTACAAGTGCTGTTGTTTTAAAGGGGTTTTCCTAGCCAAAACATATCTTGGCCTATCTTCAGGATATGTCAGTATAATAAACTATCCTCATATTTGTAGTTGTATCCACATAATATTTGTTTATATCTTAGTTTCTGAACACCAGAGCAAGGGATGTCATGTGGGAAAGGAGGAAGGGGAGAAGAAACAAAAGGAAGACATACAGTAGAATAACATTAATGCCCATAATCCTATTAAAGGGGCTTATACTGTATATTTATGACCTATCCATAGAACAGATTATCAACACCCTGGTCATCCACTGATCAGCTGTGTCCGGCTGCTGGCTGTGCTGGAAAAACCCTGTTACTGTGGTAGTCTTCTTATATGTGTTATCGATGGCCTCATTCCTTTTATAATCAACTTTTAAAATTATGCAAAATTTTAAGTTGATTTTATAAGAACGAAGGCTATGGATAAGACATATAAGAAAGTCTGGATCTATGAGTAAGTGTCTGTGGTTTATAATGCTTTATTTTGATGGCAGGTTTCCTTCACAAAAGACATGCAAGAAATGCAAAAACAAAGCCGGACGCCACTATCAACAGCATCAAATTGTGTATCATTCATATCATGCATGATCAGGCTACACGTATCATTTATTTGTGGCCGCCCAACAGTCTTCAGAAAACCTTTATACACACACTAGTAAAATGTTTGTTAGTTTTTATTATAAATGCATTAATAACTATTTGGGAAGAGTATGTACATCAATGTATGTTGGGATTAGCAGTTTTTCACCGGTAAAGGATTTTTCCTGTAACGGACTTCTCCCCTTTGCCCTTTTAAATGCATTGTTATTGTATTTCTACTGTATAATAGTCGGTTTCTATGGCGCTCCTAAAATAGCTATGTTGTACACAGTTTTTTTTTTCCCCGTAGCAAACAACATTGTGTGCCATATGCAGTAGTAACCAGAATCCTAAAAGGTAAATATACCCTGTTTCTAGCTCCAGTACATGCTACACACTTGTAGTCCACCTCCCAAAGGATCAGTAATATACATCTTAACACTCCATAAATGTGTCAGCACAGGTCAATAAACGGATACTTTTAATTTGCTTATCTATGAGAATAAAGCTGCACGACTGGTGGATGAAACAACAGAAAATAAATGTGTTTATTTCTAACTGAATGCTCCGGAGTAGCTGTGAGCTTGCAGTATTACTAACAGGCAGCAGATAGCAATAGAGAATAAGCAGATATAATGAGCAGGTTACAAAGCGCTTATTACATTACAGAGCAGCTTCCCACATATGGTGGGTTTGAAATCGTGTCTAAAAGAAGGCGGACGAGAGAGATTTTTATAAGAGCTACCAAAGGAAAATGTGTATACACATAATGTACATAATAAAGACAATACCTGAATACTATTGTGTTCAATATACTTAGCATTGAATACAGAGGAGAAGACTCTTAACGGTAATGTTAAGGTTCTAGTAAAGGACTTCATAGCCCCACGTTAATGGGGCCCACAGGGAGTATAAAAATGAAGCAGAATGAAGGAATTGTGTACCCATTGTGTGGCAAAGATGCAATGCTGGATGTTTAACACTTTAAAAGCCATGGCCAATTGTTACTGTGGCACCTAAGATTTAGAACAAAGAAAGGAGGCTCCTTAAGTCACTACAGAGGAAGACCCCAAGACTAAACTGCAGAGCGCTGATGTAATGCTCTAGGCCAGACCCAGATGACCTGCAGCTGAGAAACTGCATATGTAACAAAGCTGCTCCAGTTTTTAAAGCTTCCTTAGAAATCGATTTTTCATTGTTAATGCTTGCCTCATTCTGAGCAGAAACCTAAAAAAAATGTATGTAAATGAGCTTCACATAAATGGGCAGTAAAATAACGGTTACTGCAGCTCTTGTTTCATACCGCACACAACTTTCTAGGTGTCTCTTGACCACATAGGGAACAATAGAAGTTACTCAGCCAATCACTGACTAAGGCCACTTTCATACATTTACAAACTCACAAACGTAAGGGGAACCGATATACAGCAGCACCATTTGAGGCCGCATATTGGTCTCCATTGACTTCTGTTGTACATGTTCACAGTGTGGTGAGCAAACGTCTCACCGCACTGTGACCATACATGGCTAAATATAGGACATATCCTGTATTTCGCCATGTTACACTGCCAGCCCTGCGCTGCCCAGTGTGAACCTGCTTTCATCTGTGAAGAGCACAGGGCGCCAATGGCGCATTTGCAAATCCTGGTGTTGTCTGGTAAATGCCACGCGTCCTGCACGGTGTTGGGCTGTTAGCACAACCCCCATCTGTGGACATCAGCCCTCATTCCATCCTCATGGAGTCGGTTTCTAACCGTTTTACAGACACATGCACATTTGTGGCTGCTAGAGGTCATTTTGCAGGGCTCTATCAGTGTTCCTCCTTGCACAAAGGTGGAGGAAGCGGTCCTGGTGCAGGGTTGTTTCCCTCCTACAGCCCCTTCCACCTCTCCTGGAAGCACCTTAGCCTCAGGACACTAAGCTGACAGACACAGCAAACCTTCTTGCCACAGCTCACATTGATGTGCCATCAAGGAGCTGCACCACCTGAGGCACTTGTGTGGGTTGTAGAGTTCATCTTATGCTACCATGAGTGTAAAAGCACCACCAACATTCAAAATTGACAAAAACATTAGCCAGAAAGCATTGGTACTGAGAAGTGGTCTGTAGTCCCCACCTGCAGTACCACTCCTTTATTGACAGCGTCTTGCTAATTGCCTGTGAAATTGTTTGTCAATCCTTGTTGCTCTCTTAGTGGACAGTTTGATTTCACAGAAGTTTGATTTACTGGGCGTTACATTGTGTTGTCTAAGTGTTCCCTTTATTTTTTTTGAGCAGTGTATATGATTACACCTCCAGCAATGTAAGCAGTTCTTTTTTTTTTTTTTTTAAACATTTTATTTGGTTTTCAGTACAAAACATAAAACATTATGACATAAACGTCGTGCATATCTGAGTACATTTCTTAAAATTGAAAATTATTTCCAACACTCCAGTTTTTGCTGATCTTTGTGCTGTCAGTTTCCGGTTGACAATAAGCCATTAGAGTGTGTTGGCCATGGGGGAGACGGCCCTATGAAACACCCTACTTGATCACCCACGAGGAGGGCATACTCATAATGTAAGCAGTTCTGACTCCTGACCCACACTTTGAGGAGGAATTGTCCTAGACTAAATTTGTGTTATGACTAGATGGTTTGTTATTTTAACCTTGGTTATGTAGATTAAAATAATCGCTCTTTGTTTTTTCATGATGCAAAATGATTTAATTTACTTTTTACACTGAGTGTAGAAGAATCTGTAAACGCACATCTCTCGATTCATAACTAGCGGACTTGTGAGAAGTGCCAAGTCTCACTCCCTGAGAGACCAGCGCATGCACAATCACTAGTCGGTTCATAGCAGCATAGTGTAGTGCGCTCATGGCAATTAATCTTCATTCTAGGGCTGGAATAAATGCTGTGTACCACCTACACTATGCTAAGAATTATATAACCTAATCCATGACCTTTGAGGAAATTGTAGGAAAAACACACAGGGTCAGCAGCAGTGAATCTAGGTAGTGAATAACTAGCAAGTCACTCCAGCAGAGTTTGTCCAGTCATTGCAAGGTAATGAAGTAACTATCTAAAGGGGACTACAACTGAAACAACTCTTCAGAAGAAGCTGAATCCAGTAGCTGAGAGTGCAGTTGTCCAGGGTGAGCTTTTACATAGTATGTCTGTGGTGTGTGGTTTATATGATTTATTTTTATATTTGTAAATGAAAGTTCCTCTTTAGTAACCCTGTAAACGCCTCTACCCTCTGAGTGAAAGAATTGGTATTACACAAATCTATATGTGAGACACAGGGACATATATTAAAAGTGTCAACCAATGAGACCAATATATGGCTGCACCGTTTACTGAGCTCTCAAAAGCTGAGATCTGATTGGTTGTCATGAGCAACTAGACATTTTTGATAAATGAGAGCCAGTGAACTTTTTGACACTATCTATATGTTGCTAAAACGCTGGTACATTTTTGGTGGATGAGGCACATCCCACTCGTGGAACAATGTAAAAAAATGACTTTGTAGATGTGTAACAAGCCATGTAGGCCAGTTATTGGGGCACTCCACCAGAATTATTTACATTTGACTATAGAGCAGATCTAAGAAGTCTTTAAAAAACTGCAGTTCTGTGATTTTAGTTTTTATTTTAAAGAAATGCTTTTCTGCATTATGAACCAAACATACCATGAGAATACAGGAGCTACAATGGTGTAGGAACATATCTTGTTTAATTCCTGAATTGAGTGGTTTTGCTGATAAAACAATTATAAAATCATGAGAATGAGGCTCTGTCGCTCCTGTGGCTGGCTTTTCCTCTTTCATATGTTATGCACTGCACCAGAGAATGATGTAATCACTGTGTTGTCCCTGACAGGCAGAAGTAATCACTCAATGCACCATCCCCAGCTGCTCTGTATGAGTCATCCAGCTCAGGTTGATTAGTCCTGTCTGGACAGTTCAGGAAGCTCAGTGTAATGTGTTTTTGAATGGCAACCAGCATGTAACCCAGCTTTCCAAAGGTCCTGAATTTTATAATTGTTTTTTGAGAAAAACCACTCGGATTAGGGATTAAACAAAATATGTTTCTGCATCAGTGTCGCTACAGCATTCACAAGGTATATTTGGTTCACAATACATAAATACAAATGGTATATTTCCTTTAAGCAGTTTCATAATTTTGCCCTTGTTCATTTTTCAAAACAGCCTGAACAGTGGTAGGGCACTATCATGATGTTAGTGAGTTTGTATGTTGTATAACTGGGAAGGAAGCTCTTAAAATATTTTTCTTGCTGTGTCTGCACCAAGATCTCCTAAACATTGGATTAAAAAAAAGGAACTTGGTGCTGTACATCATCATTCAGGAGGTCATCTGTTGCTATCGAAAGGACGGATTATAAGGTGGGCCCAATGTCGGTCATGTAGGCGATCGCATGGCCCCCCGAATCCCCCACAGTATCTACAGGTCTGGCTCCCGGGCGGTATCCAATAGACTTCAGTCTTTAGTAGAGCAAGAGAACAATAATTTCCCTGCTCGGCCATAAACCATCGGACCGTATTGCACCTGCATTCCCTAGTGGAGCTTCTCTGCCTGTGTGGTACATCCCAATAAACTATTATGTCCGTGAGCCAAAAAAATAAGGACAATGTGTATCTGATTACTGCCCTACACAAAGGGTGAAACTACTGCTACGTATGTAATTATGGCTTGATGCGTTAAATACATGTTTATTACTGAGGTTACCACAGTGTGTTGTAGTGTTTCCTGTGTGAATACAGACGTTAGAGGGTTAAATGAAGACCCTGTAGACACTACTAGAAGCTATAATCTGTGCCTACGGCTTGTTATGATAAAGGACTATCGCAGTGTGGGGAAGTCATTCAAAGCAAAGGCCTGTACCCTTCCCTCTGGCGATTTCTGAAATTGTGATAATCTTTTTCTGTGCTTCAGTCATTGTTGTTTCCTAATTATGATCATGACATTATTTTGCAAAATAATAGGTTTTATGTTGATATATTTTGGTAAGTTTGTAAAACACTGCTTTAGTGTACTATACAATCCATTACATGTTCAGATTACATTATTCCTTTAAAAATAAAGTGATCATACATTTTATCTCCAGTGTATTGTCCCTTCATTTAGACACATCACCGCCTTGATGGTGCACAGTGTTTAGAGGTTTTCCAATGAATTATAGCCACTTGCATATTAGAGAGCAGGATATCTAGTTAGCTGTGATATATACTTGGTTTCTATACCAACAGATTTGCTTCCCACTGCATTTTTTAGCCAAGCTGTTGCCAGCCACCTGTTACATGTATCTTATATATAATCAGATGCCACCGTACGCCTTTCACTGCATCATTTGCGTGGATTTTTAACACAAAAACAATGGAGCAGTAAGGTTTCATTGTAAATGCTATATCCTGCTTCCCATCCACTTCACCCCTTGTTTTGTGCAAATAATAATAATAATAAAATCGGGAGGGTAAAGGTGGGCGGGTGGGGGGGCACTTGTGAATTTATCAATTCTCTCATGCAGCTGCTGTATCCAAGGACATGATGCTGCCACAGCAACAAGTTCTGTGCTACCGCCTCTAGCAACAAAGACTTTTAACCCCGTGTGTTCCGGCAAAGCCTCCAGTATATTAGTCGGTGTTGTAGAATAAAGCAGTAGAGGCGGTTAATCCATCCACAGAAGACTGGGAGGCTGCTTTTCTTCATGTGACAGTTTTGTTCTGCAGCTTGTTGCCATGCCAGCAAACCATTTGTAGAAAGTGGCAGCATTATTTGGTGTAATTCAGAAAACCGCAAGGCTATTGTGCGCTAGCGCCCCCCCCCCATTCTTTTTTTTTTTTTTTAACAACTTAAACTGGTGCCTGTATTAGAGTGTATTCTTCAACAGATTACATAAAATACATCTTTATCTGATATAAGTTTGTGTTTGCCCTACACTTTCCAAATGTTTAGTGCAGCGTATGCTACCGGAAACAGAATTATTGTATCATTTAGGAGATCAGGTACTATATGGCACGTTTGATACCATGAGAACTGATTGATTGTAATTACATTGGCGCATGTGCCATGTGCTGCAAGACAATCAAGATAGTAAAAAAATATATATATATATTGCATATAGAACAGTTGTAAATCAGACGCATAGAAGGACTATAATGTCTTTTTGCAGACTGTACCTAGAAAGCTGTAACATAGTTACATAGTCAAAGTGATTAGACAGGAATATTTTGCATTGGTATTGATAAAGGATATCTTTTAGACTGAATCAACGATCAGTTTTTTACAGGTTAACCCCTTAACACTGACGTAGTACGGCGGGCATAAATCGGCGCTGGGGAGAGGAGGCGGGCGAGAGTGTTGCTCACCCCCGTCGCTCTCCATAGAGTAACATAGGGCCCTGTGCCGTAGAAAGATAGGACATGTCCCATCTTTCTATGGGCTACGGAACGGTACGGTGCCGTATCACTCCCGTTTTGCGCCATCAGGCCATTGAAGTGTATGGGGTACGTATATATACACCACATATACGTCCCCCATACGTTCGTGTGATTTTGAGATTGTTTTCTTGTGACACATTGTACTTCATGTTAGTTGAAAAATAGAAGTGATAAGTTGCGTTCTGAAAAAATATGAAAGTTTGGCAAATGTTGGGAAAAATTAATTTTTAAACTTTGAAATGTTCTGCTTTCCAGGCAGAAAGTTAGACTACCTAAAAAGCTTCAGAACTAACATTTCTGCAATGTCTGCTTTATGATGACATGATTTTTTTTATGTGTCCTTTTTTTTTCCAATGTAAGAAGGCTTCTAGCTTTTCTCATTTTCATGAAAATTGCCAAGATTTCAAGTGACTTTGAGAGGCCTAAATAACAGTAAAACCCCATAAATAACCCAATTATAGAAACTACACACCTCTATGTATGTAAAACAAGTTTTACATTGCCCCTTAACCATTTAAGTGTTTCACAGGGGTTAAAACAAAATGGAAGTGCAATTTATAAACTTTTTTTGGGGAAAATAAATTTATATAGGCCAAAAATTATTCACAATGATGAAATGCTCTGCATTTCTCCTAGGTGCACCAATACCCCATGTGTGGTGGTAACACGCTGTGTGGGCGCACGGCCAGGCATGGAATGAAATCAGTGACACTCAGAGCAGATTTGTATTGTCACATTGTACAGGATATACATTTTTTTTCTTTTTGGTAACGTGAACCTATGAGGGCGTGTTATTTATGGAATGGGGGCTATAGCTTATTCATGAGATTTCATTAACGATGAACGATTTGGCAAGCTCTGTGCAGCGCTGCGTAATATGTGTGCACTATATAAATAAAGAAATTATTATTATTAACTATTTAAAAGGGAGAAACAAACAAACTCATCAATTTTTAGCACTTTTTTTTGCCTGCCCAGCATAACGGAAAAATAATATCTTTATTCTCAGCTTTTCAGAGGCATAACTTCTGTGTTGATGTGCTTTTCTGTTGATAGCTTTTTAGAACATTTTTTTGTCTGGGTATTTGTTGAAAAATGATAGATTTTTATTTTTTTTTTCTAACGCTGTTCACCGTGCGGGTTTAAAATTGTACCGGGCAACAGCAGTGCACGGGGAGAGGAGGTGAGCGCAGCTCACCCCCGCCCCCTCCATAGAGATACATGGCGCACAGCGCCGTATTACGGGAAAAGATAGGACAGGTCCTATCTTTTTTCCGGGTACGGTGCCGCACCGTACCACTCTCGTAGGGCGCCGTGCGCCCATTGCTGTCTATGAAGGATGTATATCGGCCATATATACGCTGGCCGTATATACGTCCTCCATACGGCAGTGTGAATGTAGCCTAAGGGTTTTTCAGCATCTTTTTGTGCTGAAAAACTCTGCTTCCAGTATATACGGTATACTGAACCAGCATGGTTAGCCCAGCATCTTGCAGCGGCATGCTATTCCATCCACTTTGCATTTAGTTGGACCATCATTTATTTTTCAACAGGACAATGAACCCAAACACATCTCCAGGCTATGTAAGGGCTATCCTACAAGATTGTTGGAAGACCATTTCAGGTGACTACCTCTTGAAGCTCATCAAGAGAATGCCAGGAGTGTGCAAAGCAGTACTCAAAGCAAAAGGTGGCTACTTTGAAGAACCTAGAATAGAAGACCTATTTTCAGTTTAACAAAAGTGGGGAAGGAGTTGTCCACTTTAAGCAAATATTTGATATGGTTTGTGTAGGATAAGTTAAACAAGTTTCCAATCTACTCAGTTCCTCAGTTTTCTAGATCTGCTTGCTGTTATGCTATAGGAAACTTCTTTGTTTACTTTCAGTGGATAGAAATCTGTCCACGTCATGGACATGCAGGTGCACAAACCGTCATTATCACAGAGTGTAATAGTAGCTGTTTGATAACGGTAACATAGTATATTGAAAAAAATTGTATAACTTTTCCTTACACAAATCACATCAAATATTTGCTGAAAGTGTACAACCCCTTTAAGTATATAATTCCACATGTTAATTTATAGTTTTTATGCATTCAGTGTAAATTTACAATTTTTATTGTCATGAAAATACAGAAAACTGAATGAGATGGTCTCCAAACATTTGGTCTGTACTGTACATATGGATTAACACCCCCAGGATACCATCATGCGAGGCAGGTTAGTAAGCAATAACCATAATCAAATTACCATTGGCCCGCCTGTGAAATATACAGGGAGCATGTATTCTGCTCAGCCTTATATAGGCAGTCGAATGGTGATTGATTGATTTGCTATTGCTTAGTCACAGGTCTCTTCCAATAGTATCCTGGGGGTGTTAACCCGTATGTAGGTGTGATGCACTGGTATGCACTCCAGGAAAGAAAATTTTAGACAAGATAAGTTTTTCGTTGTATGTAGCGAGCTAAGTGCAACATCCCCACCAGGGCCTAGCCTTTCTTTGGGGCCTGGAGGCATCCGGGGCCCAGAATACCGGAGTGGGAGGCGGTTGCGGCCTAGGCACGCTAGTGACATGGTGCTTGGTATGGGGAGCGGAGGGCTGTCTTACAGCCTGGCAGGTCTCCAGCAGGTGGGGTGTGTAAGAAATATGGAGGGAGAGGATGAGGTACTGGTTATCCCTGGGGCAACCCCTTAGTGTCCGTAGTATATGTCCCTGGGTGATGGATGGGGAGCCCTTGATGGTACAGCTGTATCCAGGGACCAGGCAGAGGCAACGTTGTGCAAAATAACTCACCGTTCTTTATTGGAACAACTGTAGGCAACGGGCCAAAACGATCTCAGAACAGATGCCGGATTGTTGGGGATTCCTGAATACTGGAGTGGTCATGGAGAGTGACCCTCAAAAGCAGTTTCACCAGCCTGGTAGTAAATACAGGCTGGGATGGAGGCCGTAGCGGTTTGTCTGTGCTAGAGGTGCACAGACATTCTCTGTGTGTGGTCTGGAAGATCTGCTCTCTAGGAAAGCCAAGGCCTAAGAGCTGCTCATGTGGTGAGAGCTTGTGCTCAGAAGCGAGGCTCAGGCCTAAGAGACCTAGCCCCTTTCCAGGGCTTTTGTTAAACCCTGGTCAGGTGGTTGCTCACTACCCAATCACACTCCAGTGTACATAAAGGAATACAATTGGACAATAACTCAGATACTGCCTGGACAGTCAAGGGTTAAGTATCTACCGCTGCTAATTACCAAAGTCCTATGGAATTCCCTCTTTAAGAGTTGATCAGACTCACTAGATGGGTTCTATCAGGGTGAGGGCCTCATTCGCAACTACTTCTCTGCCCATGTATTGGCAGGGGTGGTGCATAAGCCATTTCTTTTCCTCGTACATTGGCTTATTTGCATAATATATTTTACAGCTTACTGCATACCATTTCACAGGCAACAAGTTCCTCCAGGTGTTCTATCTTTTAAGTTGGGTCTTGGATCTCATGCAGCTGCAACACTACTGTTTGCCTCATGTACAGTGTGAAATTATTGAGCAAGTCAAATTTCTGAAGGTGCCATGGACATTAAATTCTGTTGGTGACAACTCATACAAACCACATTAGCAGAGAAACCACACCATAGATGTCCACAAATTACACATCTGCAAAGAGAGTGTATGTTCTCTCTGTGTTTGCGTGGGTTTCCTCCGGATATTCCGGTTTCCTCCCACACTCCAAAAACATACTGGTAGGTTGTTTAGATTGTGAGCCCCATGGGGACAAGGACCAATTTGACATGCTGTGTGCGCTATATAAAGAATTATTATGTAATGATGAGAACTGACAAAGGGATAAAGTAATGAATGCACTTACTGAAACATATTACCAAGTACAAAAGCCTTGGTTGGTGATCACTTTAAGGAGCCTCCTGAATGGAGATACTAGCCACATACATTACGCAGGTGTGATTTTGCCCAAGACTTCTAAACATAAAATTCTGAAGAGCCTGAGTATTACAAGAAACCAGACAAGGTGGTGAAAAATTTTCTTTGAAACTATTTTACCTACTGATTCCAGTTTATGTGGATTTACACAGACAGTCCTTGGACAACTCTTCTGATAATTCCTTTCACTCTGTCTTGCATGTGGTCATTTCAGATTCAAACCAATGGAGTCAGTATGTTTTTTTTTTAAATGGTCTGGAGACGGCTTAATGGTTTTACCCACCATGAGATGTTTCTTGTGTGGCACCTAGATAATGAGGCATCAGTTGAAGCAGCTGATCATCTTCACAAAGTGGCTGCACTGCTTTCACATTACTGAGAGATTCCAGCTGGTGTCATGACTTTCCATGGCTTTTTGCTCCTCTCTCCATGTGTTAAATAATGAGAAATAACACACAGAAAAATATTGAAGGACATCTATGGTAGGAAGTATTTGCCAATGTGGATTGAATGAAATGCTATAGACATCTCTTGAGATTCCCATTTCGTACACAATTTGAGATTACTCATGTGCTTCTTGCTTGAGACTTGTAGCTGTATTTGAGCAAAGTTAGAGTTATAGTCATATGCACAGGTTGCCAACATCAGCTATAAAAATATTGCAAAAACTTCATGTGCACACTGCTATGATAATTTTTGCAGCTCCAATAATGTAATTTTTCAAGGTTTAATCACTTTTGACTAACTAGATGTAAAAATTTAAGGAACTATGTTGTTAACAAATACTAAAAAGTAGGTCCGATTAGAGCTTTTTTGGTAATACAGGAATACAATTTTAATGATTTTATTTGCATTTGTGGAGTCTTACAAGATATTTTCTTTTTATCTTTTTTTCTCTTTTTTACACAATTTTAAGCCAGAAATATAGAACATCAACCAATTGAGGAAAAAAAGTTAAATACATCAATAGAATTAACAAAAAAAAAAAAATTATAAACCTTTTACAATTTGTTTAATTGATTAACCAGATTACATACCTTCCACAATAAAATACATGTTCAGCTGTTACATTACATTTTAAAGGAACATACAGGAATTTGTTATAAAATATTTTATCTTAATTTATTCACTGCACACCCATCAGATTCAGCTTCAAATGCATTTTATCGAAACGAAAAAGGAACCGTGGTGTGAGCAGTGAAGCCTCTAAACTTTACAACCTACTTAAATCAGCTACACACATTTTGAATACAAGACTAAAAAGGCACCAACAGTACAAAGCAAGTACAAAGCTCTTTTAGTAATCTGTTTGAGAGTTTGTATATGGACAACACAAAAGGCAATGTAGGGAAAGGGGGGGGGGAATATGTTCTGAAAATCTGTTGCATTTTAGTTAAAATTTGTTGCAAATGCCCTTTATGCAAGAAGAAAATAGAAGGTATAGACTGGAGGTATGAGCAACAGGGGGGGGGGGAGAGAAATAACCCTAACACTGGTGTATGTTATTGCAGGACTATAGGGGAACAAGAGCAAATCCGAAGGCAGTAGGTGAAGTGCATTTGTAGTGAAAAAACCTCTAAAGGGGAAGCAGCAGCAAGCATTTTTGGCCATTTAGATGAATTATGCAATACTTAAAACTGGAATGGAATACATGTTTGCAAAAACAAATCGAAAGAAATGTTTTGTTTAAAAGAAATTTAGGCAACAAACTGAAGACTTTGAAACAATTTAGCAGTACGCTTGTGATATCAAAAGTTTAATAAATTCACATGTCGTTTATGAACAATTCTTTTAACTTTTTTTGCTAATATACTTAAGAAATTTTTCGACATGCCTCTAAAGATTTAAATATGGCTTCTACTTTCCCTGATGCAATTTGCATGACTGAATGATCCATGCATTTCACTTATGAAGGGGAAAATTTGCTAGTGCATAGTACATTTCTTTCCCTGTTCATGCCGTTTAAGCAAAACCAAGTTTTGTTTTTTAATCAGTTTCTTAAAGCATTTTGTGTCATGATGGGAGTATGTGGGGATCGGGGGTCTTGTGTTGAAGAAATGTTTAAAGACTCGTACATGTAGATCTGATAAACAGAACCGTTTTATAAAGCATTAGGTTTTTATAAATAGTAGCCATGATAAAGGAACATTGCCGGCAGAAGACTAGTCAAATAAACTGAATTGCTGGATAACAACTGCAGTGAAGTATGGCTAATGGTTCCTGCAAATACTAAAAGAATGAGGAGACTAGTTCTGCCATCCAACGTTACAAGCAAAGCCATCCCTTTTTCATGTAAAGCAAAAACGAGAGCCCAGTATATTTACCACCTGCCAAATACAGCAGATGCCCTTAGAAAGGTTTACATAAAGATATTTTCCACAACTGTTTAATAAAACATAGTATCTTATCCAAGTAGTATGAGCGATATGCAGGACACAAATTAGCAGGTAAACCCATTCACCAAGTTAACGTGAAATCTATACAAAACCCACGTCACAAAAATCGACCATATAAGCAAAAAAAAAAAAAAAAAATAATGAAGAGTCTTTTCCCAATTAATTTTCAAATTACAAGTGCAATTTTTGCTCATTTCCTAGGCAGTTCAGACAAGTCACTAGAATTTTTGCCAGACAGGAAGAAAACTGAAATAAAAGAATAACCACCAAAAAGGGAAAAAAACAAAAACAAAAAGGGTTTTAAAAGAGCTGTTCCATTCTTATGAAGGTCACAGGAGAAAAATTCATTACACACAATTTAGAGGTAAGAGATCTTGTTTCAACCAGTCATATGCATGTGGCACTTAGACAATCTTTGCACAGAAAAGCTTAACAGTCATGCGAGGGCACGGTCATTTTCAACAAGGCAAAGTCGTTCACCACGGAGAGCAGTGAGGAAAGAGGAGGAGGCACTGCACAGCGACATAACATCTAGTAAACTCCACGGAATACAACTCCAGGAACAAATACCAGAAAGGAGAGGAAGTAATGGATACAGTGTAAAAGAGTTGAGTGCTTGCTGGATTGCTGCTCATTGCAAAGCCAAGAAAAAAAACAAAACAAAAAAAAATGGATTAAACCGCCAGGACTCCGAGCGCTAATCTAGCTGTACGCCCGAGTAATTTCAATAACATGAGAAATACACCCATCATTACTAATCGATGCAGTGTATTGCCCAAGTCATGTGCCATTGTATAAAGGAGGGAGGACTAATGCAAATGCCTCAACAGTCAATGAGCACGGCACCATTCAGGAGAGCACTAGCATGCGGATTCATCGCACAACATGAAGCTTCGTATTAATCTGGAAAAAGGTGATTTTAGGAGAGGTTGAGGTGCTGATTATGCATCTCCCCTGTGTAAATGCAGCTTCCTCAATTTGATCCGTACATGAAAAGCCAGCGCCATGGCACAGTCACCAGTTTAGAGACTTAGATTCAGGTATCTATTCAATAGATGGTATATTGCAGCAGCATTTCATTGCTATGATTGAATGTGATCTACAAAGTAAGCTTTTTTTTTTAATATACCTTGTATATTTATATATATATGGATAAGATCCCTCAAGCACATAAATGGTTAAAATTGCTTATTTAGCTCAAAGTGCTAGAGAAAACAGGAAACTACAATCAATTCCATGAGGTTTTCGAAGCTTTTCACTGCAACTGTTTAAAATGATATGTGTAAGTAAATGGGACTTTCAAAAGACTTAAAGTGCCCAGAATAGCAACTTTCCCAAGGGAAAAAAAAAAAAAAGGAAAAAAATGTACACAAAACAAATAAAAATAATGCCAGTTACCACAGTCATCAGTAACGTGGGATTAGACACAATATGTAAAGCCCGTGAAAAGGACACAATTTTTCCACTTAACAGAAGGGTAATAAATCATTTAAAAAAAAAAAAAACCCTAAAGGAATATACAGGCAGTTAAGGTATCAGCGAGTTTGCGACTGCACCGTACTGCAACTGGGCTTTACAAAAAGGAGTGTCAAGAATACTTCTCCAGACTGAAAGAATTCATCATAAGCATAAAAAGCCACAACTACCAGGAACCACCCTCCTTAATGGCTCAAAGGAGTTAGACTGGACAAGCTGAGATGGGTCACAGGACATGGCCAAAGGAGGAAGAACTGTCAAGAACACAGATGTTGGAGTGCGAAGTCCTTCACAACCTTTCCCTTTAAGAGAAGCAGAAAAGAAACAATTTAGGAGACATGGTCCATGTAGAAATCTCTTCCTTACATCATAAAACAGCAAAAATGAGGGAAAATAAGGACGTAATTGGCTATAATTGCCAAGATACCTTTGTGGATTAGCAATTTGATTACATGAACAGATTGAGGCTCAGTTCACACCCAAGTCTGGGGTTTCCGTTACACACTCCATTTTAGAAGAGTAACGGAAACAATGAACAGAAAGTCTCCATTCACCTTGTGTTTCTCATTGACTTCAATGTGAGGAAGGTCGCCTTCTGCTACGGTTCCATTAGAACAGCAGTAGCTGCTGTGCTATCCTTTCCACTATTTTGTAAAGGAAGTGGGAATGGAACCCGCTGATGACAGGTGTGAACAGAGCTTAGCCACATATGTGATAAAACACACTAAAATGTTATGACCCTCTTTAAGGACAGTCTGCGGAAGGTGTCATCCTTAAAGGAGTTGCATAGTAGAAAACATTGATGGCCAGCATCAAAATAATTGTAATGTATTGGTCCCGTACTCTCAATTATGTCACATTGTTTCAGGTCTTATGGACCAGAACTGAAATCTGCTTCAGCCAGGGACAAAGCAGATTTTTTTTGGAGCAAAAGAGCCATACCACACCATGTATTAATGCATTGCCCCACTGAGTATAATGGAGACTGTACACAATTACTGCATACATTAAAGCCACAAACACAGAGACAGAGGCGTTATGTTTTTACACAGTTCCTGCACATTTTACCATGTATCTGTAGCTCCACAACTTGGGTGTTTTACACAGATAACGTTTACAGTGAATTTCTCACAAGAATCCATGTTTATGCTTATAAGGGAGGGAAAACATGGGACAAAATGCTACTGCCAAATATGATGAGTATTCTACCCACACATGGATCACACTGTCACTGAATTTCACATTTGTACATATTTGTAGCTGTTGGTGCCAAAGAACAAGACTCAACAGTTGGTGAACAAAAAAAAAATAAACAAAAAACAATTCACAAAGCAGAACCGTATGAATAATCATAATGATAAAGATTGAGGAAAATGAATGTGAACAGCTAGAATGTCACAAAGCACTTGTCATGAGGTCCATTTCTTTAGAGTATGTGGGGGTAGAATACTGGACATAAGAAAACTTCACTGCACCAATGCATCATCACATATTGCATGTAAAGATTAAGGCTATATTCACACTGCCGTTGCCCGCCCGCCCGTACCGTACCGTAGCGGGCAACGGCAGTGTACGGGGAGAGGAGGAGGAGGTGAGCGCAGCTCACCCCCGCCCCTCTCCATAGCAACCTATGGCGCACGGCCCCGTATTACGGGAAAAGATAGGACAGGTCCTATCTTTTTCCCGGGTACGGAACGGTACGGTGCCGCACGTGTGCTGCACCGTACCGCTCCCGTAGGGTGCCGTGCGCCCATAGGAGTGTATGGGGGACGTATATCGGCCGTATATACGTCGGCCGTATATACGTCCCCCATACGTTAGTGTGAATGTAGCCTAACACTATACTACAGTCTGCTCGGAAACACATTACGGCCTTACCTGTGGTCATATTACAGTCAGTAACCAGGTTGGAATCTAGCAGTTTCTTCAAAAATTAACTCCTTCAGTGTCTCCTTGGGCAGGTCATCTAACTCCATCTCAAATTTAAAGGGGGCTTCTGCAACAGGCTAAACATGGGAGACAAAGAAAAATTCACACTCCGCACAATAGTAAAAATCTACAATTTACAGATTAACTATGCGACACAGGAAATAATTGTATCCATTTTGTGTAAATCCAAAATCCATATGTAATACATAGACATATGGATGACGGTAATCATGCTCTTCAGATGTCACATACACTTCAGATCACACCAAAAAGATGCTTTATGCAGGTATTGTGTTAGCCATCGGATTAACTCTAATACCAACTCTCCCTGAGCCAATCTGTTTACTTCCAATTTTATTCCTTAGAGCCGCAGCCATGTTACAAACCAATGGTGCAATTAAATCATGATCAATCCAAGGGTTTGAGTTAGGAAACTATTGGCCTTGAGATCTTTTTGTATATATTGGAAATCTGCTTAATTTTACATTTCAGTCGGAGTAAAAAAACAAGACAAATGTTGGAAGATACAGGCATTGCATCAAGTTTCAAAAGGCAGATCACAAATCTTGAAACTTGGAGAAGCTGGTTGTGATCCAGCACATCCCCCTCACAAACTGCTACTGGTAGCAACCACTGCACCAATAGCTTGTGGCTTAGAAGAAGAAGCTGGAAATAGTGTAACTTAAAGCATAATACACAACTCAAGTACGGTACTTGGTCCTTTTCATATTTTATTTTTTTTTTTAAATTCCCCCAAACCCTGGAAAGTTCATAGAAATGAATCAAGGACGAGAACCATGTAACTATATAAAATGGAGCCATTAAAAATAGAAACCTATTCCCCTCAGAAAAACAAGTCCTCACGCAGCTTAGGGCGAATTCACATGACCGTTGGGGGACGTATAAATTTGCAAAGTTACAAATCCAGGGAAGTTTATTGGACAACATAACCATAAACCAGTAAATACTAATCTATTCTATATAGAGGATGTCCATGGGATAGGCGATCAATGCGTGATTGCTAGATGCCCAATTTCTGGGCCCCCTACTGACCAATAAAAAGTCTACTCCATCTTCTCTCACGATGTAACTGTGAAGAGGCTTAGGCAATTTTGTTTTCCGGATTATGGGTGTAATAAATAACCATATACAATCCATCATTTTAGGGTTTTAGCTCCACCACACTAAACTGCAATCGGTGAGTTGTGGGAGGCTCATGAGCTGTGCCAAGGAGTACAGGATGTACTGCGCTTCAACAGAAATATTTGGAGTATGCGCAGATGCCTTATACGGGGTTACATTAGGCTCCATAGACTATGTGAGCAGCATATGCTCAAATCTTACATAGGGAGATTCACACTACAATTGGGCAGATAATTCCAGATTCATTTTAACATGGCAATCCTGATGACAGTAGTAATTTGTGCAAGTGCAACAAGACCCACAATCCAGACTACAGTGATAAAGCAAAGAAACCTTAGATCCCTAGTAACTATCTGACATCTTTCTTTTAGCTAAAAATTATTCCCCTGAGATTCCCATATATTCAACTTTATAGTTTTACCTGTTATCTAAGCATATGTATAGCGAGTCAAGGTGGGCGATTCCTCCTCGGGCTGAATCCAGCTGCTCCTCCCCATCCTCTCTCTGTATGCAGCTGTAATGTCATGTGACCAGGGTGACATTGCAGGTCCTATAGCTTTTGTAGCATTAGAAACTGTACACGAAGCATATATCTCATGAAATCGCAGCATATTTTATCACATGAAATCACTGCAGCCTGAATGGAGAGCAGTAGAAGTCCATGGAAGCTGCTGTGATTGCTTTATGTGGTCAGATATGTACATTGGGTATAGTTTAAGTAGCTTAAGGACCTTTGATTATGTCGCCCTGGTTACATGACATTAGGCCACGCCCTTCGACTCGCTCCAAAGATGCATAGATACCAGGCAAGATTATTACTGATTTTATGGGGATCTAGGGAAACAATTTTTAGCTAATAGCAGGGTTTCAGATAGTTACTAGAGCTCTATAGGAACCTTCCACTGGCTGTATTTGTGAAAAACGTGGTGACTGGTTCCCTTTAATGGAAGAATAGGGCTTTTAACATTATCCTTACTGCCGAGTATCTGCAGTTGCTTCATGACTGTAGTCGGGGTGCAAACCAAGATAGCACATTCCCATACTGCAAGCAGAAGGATGGTGCTGGAACAACACAGTATGATGCTGCTGTCAGTCCTTGTATAGTGGCCAATTTGAACACGCTCTAAAGTTATATTATGGATGTTCATGCAATTTAAAAATGTACATTTATAAATGTATTTAAAACTTACCTCATCACTTGGGTCATAATACTGCTCCAAATATGGATGGGCCAAAGCTGCCTCTACTTCAATTCGTTTGTGAGGATTGAAGGTCAACATTTTGTCCAACAAATCAAGGGCTGAAACAAGGAAAAATAAAGGGATTGTGGGCATAGGAAAGTCTTGAACCAAGAATGACAAAAGCCTTATAGAAACACAGCGTGTCATATTATAATCTCCCTTTTAATATGATATCTGGATTGTGCATGGATGCTTCTCGGAAATGGAGATATTCACTCTAAATTTCCGCGTTAAGTTGTAACTTTAAAAGGGGTTTTCCCACAAAGACAAGTCAGGTCCTATCCAGTGGATCAGTAGGGAGAACCCCACAGATTGCGAAAAACGAGGGGTCCAACTGGCCCCTCACCGCTCCTCAAACTAATGAGGGAGACGGCCACATATGACCGTTCTGCTCTATTAATCTCTATGGATATCGCTCGGCGATCTCCATCAGCTCCACAGACTAATGAAGCAGAACGGTCATACGCAGCCATCTGCTCAATTAATCTCTGAGGAGCGACAAGGGGTTGGTTGGACCCCTCGTTTTGATATCTACGGGGGTCTCAGCACCGAGACCCCCACTGATCAGCAAGTTAGGCCCTATCCCGTGGATAGGGTCCAACTTGTCTTTGTGGGAAGACCCCTTTAAAGTTGCAGTAAAAAAAGATTAGATTTTTATATATAACTTTCTGGGTAGATATCTCTGGTTCTATAAATCATACACAATCCAGATACACAATGTGACAGCCGTGAAGGGGTTAAACTGCACTGGCTGTAAAATAAATATGAAATATTACTGCATATGAACACATTTTCAAAACTAGACCCCTCATCCAGCTTTTCAAAAGGTTCACGACTCATAGGCCAAGAATTACGCAGCAAACACCTGTCACAAACATTAGCAATTATGACAGTTAACGATCACATTCAGTATCAATCTAGGATCTGATCCATAAAAACATGCAACAGCAGAAGCACCAGCAAATACAGGACATTCTAGAGAGCTACTGAGGTGAATAAAACACAAATTGAGATTCAAAGCATACTGTTCTAGGCAGTCACAGAGGCAGATCACAGTCTGGAGCTGGATTCACATCTTTTCACAGGGTACAGAGCAGTACGGTGCCGCACCGTACTGCTCCCATAGGGCGCAGTGCGCTCTATGTGGGACATATATCGGCCGTATATAGGTCCCCTATGCGGAAGTGTGAATGTAGCCTAAAGGTTTCTATACAGACCACTTACATGAAACTAGTATTAGCTGCAGTTTGTTTTGTCATAGAAATACTGAATTCAGCTGAAGAAAGGCAGACAATTTCTCTAACAAAAATTTGAGTTCCGTATTTACTTGTACTAATGAGAGTTTGTTGAAAACTCCAAAAGAACATTTAACCTTACCTTTGGGGTCTGCATTGGGGAAAAGTCTATTCCAGGGCACCTTATTTTTATGTGGGAGTGAAAGCAAGTAGTTTCTAGCTTTCAAATTGATTATACAGTTCAGATCCTCTTGAGAAGGTGATCCAAGAATACCTGGTAGGGAAAACAAAAAAGTAAACAACTCCAACATATCCAACATAATTTTCCTAAATTTTGTTATTAATATGCCCTTACCAAGGATGTGATTAAGTTGATCAAGGTAATGTTTTCCTGGAAATATGGGCCGATTTGAAAGCATTTCTGCCAGGATGCAGCCAACGGACCAAATATCAATTGACTTGGTATACCCCTAAAGAGGAAAAAAAAAAAACAAAAAAAAAAACAACTTTTTTTCAGTAAATTACCTGGCAACTAAAATTGTATATTTTAAGGTTCTAGTAACCCATTTACTATTTTAGTTAGATATAACAAGACAGTCACACGATTAAGGGCCGTGAATATATTAAAGTCTATGGAAACCGAGTCAGCCTGAGCGCCTGTGGGAAAGTTATTATTTCGGCAATAAAGAAGAAATAATATACAGGCAGTCCCCTACTTAAGGACACCCGACTTACAGACGACCCATAGTTACAGACGGACCCCTCTGCCCACTGTGACCTCTGGTGAAGCTCTCTGGATGCTTTCCTTTAGTCCCAGACTGCAATGATCAGCTGTAAGGTGTCTGTAATGAAGTTTTATTGATAATTCTTGGTCTCATTTCAGCTAAAATTTTGAAAATCCAATTGTCACTGGGGCAAAAAAAAAATTTGTTTGGATCTACAATTATAAAATATACAGTTTCGACTTGCATACAAATTCAACTTAAGAACAAACCGACGGACCCTATCTTGTACGTAACCCGGGGACTGCCTGTATATACTCAAGTATAAGCCGACGTAAGTATAAGCAGAGGCACCAAGTAAAAATTATTGACTCGAGTATAAGCCTAGGGTGGTTAATGCATTGGTCACATCCTACCAAGCATATAGCCAGCGCCTGCCCCCACCCTGCCTAAAAAAAACCCCCAAAAAAACTCCATACTCGCCTTTCCAACGACCCCACCTGGTCCTCTTCTGTCTTCAGCTCCCCACACGGCGCAGTCGCATATACCATGACATCAGCTGCTTGCCGACATCACAGTGTGCGCAACACAGAGTGTGGAGACCAGAAGACAGAGCCAGAGCGGAAGAAAGAGGAGGACCTGTAGAGGGCGTCAGAAAGAGGAGTACAAAGTTTTTCATAGGCTCGAGTATAAGCAGAGTTAGGGATTTTCACCACATTTTTTTTTGCTTATACTAGAGTATATATGGTACATGTAAAATCCAGTCCCCCCCCATCCCCTAGACATAAGGAGCAGCCTACTTCGAACACTCTACACCCAGTAATCGAGTGGTAGATGTCCTTTAACTCTTTCCATACCTAGTGAAAATTTCACTTTAAGATTTAGCTCTTGGACTATAGTTATTGCATTAGAATCGTCGCCAGGTTCTTCTCTGAATTGTCAGTTTAGTACAGGAAAGAAAGTCGATTTGCACATATTGCTTATACAAGATAGTACATCAGTAGAAAAAAGGTCACAGGAACATATTTCTAAAGTATCGTATATACTTGTGTATAAGCAGAGTTTTTCAGCACAAAAAATGTGCTGAAAAAGTCACCTCGGCTTATACAAGAGTCTATAAAAAGAAAGAAAGAAGAAGATGACCCGAGATCGGGGAGCAGCGCCGAGCATCGGAAGGTGAGTATAAGTTTAATTTTTTTAAGTGCTGGCAGGCTGGCTGTATAATACATGGGGGCCGGCTGGCTACTACATGAAGGGGGGGGGGGGGGGCTGTGACCAATGCATTTCCCACCCTCGGCTTAAACTCGAGTCAATAGTTTTTCCAGTTTTTGGTGGTAAAATTAGGGGTCTCGGCTTATACTCGAGTATACACGGTTTATTCCAAAGATTATTATATGCTTTATTGACTTGTACAATTCAGTTTTTCATTTTATTTACGTTTTAAAAGATCAAAAGGATTACCTTGGAATTTAACATTATTTCTGGAGCTCGATACCAGCGAGTGGCCACATACTCTGTCAGAAAACCAGTGTGGTCATGATCAGGGTCTGCAACACGTGCCAATCCAAAATCACAGATCTGTTAAAATAAATACATTTAAATGCTTGTTTTAAACCATATTAAAAGTAACAGCTGGAAAAGGGATTTTACCTCAATTGTCAGATTTATATAAACATTTTCTTTCTTGCAACTAATAACTAGTTTGATATACATTAAGTTGCAGCCATTTAAGAAACAGTAACATCCATTGTAAAATATTATTTTAACAATCCAACACCATGTTAATATTCAAACAAAATTGCTGTAAACATATTTACACTACTAAAGATTTAAGTAGTTTCGTTCCAACAAACCCGCTGTGGTTTGGGCAGGATTTACAGGTGCAAACATACAAGTGCTCAATGGAACCAATATCTGCTGACTTTAGCAGAAACATGTTCAGGAGAGTAAATCCTGCAAATACAGAGAGCGAGTTTGTTGCAACAAACTTACTTGTACAACAGGCCAAAGGGAGATATAGAAACTCTGGATGCTCATGTCACCTAAACCAAGAAATAAAAGCTATTACACACTGCAATAAAATGTACGATTTTCTAATTTGTAGGCTATTAGATTTATGTATTTGTCATGTTACCAACTCTACAATATTGTAAAATGCTTTAAAAAAATCTTCACATTGAAAATTATATTGTTTTAGAACATATTAAAATTTTAAGTTGTACAAAATACACAAACCTTGAGATCACAGGTTGTGTTCAGAAGCAAGTTTGATGGTTTAAGATCACGATGTAAAACATTAGCTGAGTGAATATACTTCAGGCCTCTCAGGATTTGGTACAGAAAATAACAAATGTGGTCATTGCTAAGGTGCTGTGTCTTCAAGAGCTTGTACAGATCAGTTTCCATAAGATCCTGAACAATGTATCTGAAGAGGTTCATGTAAGGTAAATTATACATTTTCTACAAAAAGTGGTTAAACATTGGAGTGGATTTATCAAGAGTCTAAAAGTAGGACAGTACAAAAGAGACGAGACAGTCTTATGCAGCAAATGTATCAAAGTAACTGATGATAAAGGGTTATGCCTGTTGGTAAAGGGTCCTCCCCACATCACCTAAAATTAGCAGTCAGTGAGGCACTGTACCTTAATTAAGCAATTTTGCCGTTCAGAAAAATGTTGTAATTGACTATTATTCAAAATATGACTCTTTTCTCCCAGGCTGCTGGTGAACCACACCCCATAAGTCTAACTGGTAGCTTTGAGCCTCTTCAAATCTCAGACATTGCCCTGCCTCCTTGTTCATGAATGATAGGTCTCATTGCTAGGCTACCCTGCTGTATGAAACAAGTACTTAAGGACTGCCTATTGGAACTTGTCACCAGCTAAAAGTCACATTTGTGGAGACAGGTTCAAATTTCTGTACATTAATTTTTATTTTCAATTTAAAAAGGTATAAATGTCTTGCACTATTTCTGGAATGAGAAGTTTTTTTTGCAAATTCAAGAAACCTATTTCACAAATAGACCTTTATTGAAAAAGGCCATAAACTAAATAAATACATTTAAAATGGTAGCACATGAAATTAAGGATACACATCTTTCATCTGCTCAATGGTTGGAGCTCGAATAATGTCATTTATTCCAATAATATTTTCATGTTTGAAACGCAGCAAGATTTTAATCTCCCTCAATGTTCTCTGGCAATAGGTTTGATGCTCAAAAGGGCTTATTTTCTTGATAGCAACTCTGACTTTGTTCACGTTGTCATATGCAGAGCTGTAAGACAACAACAACAAAAAAAGAAATAATTGAAGTAATTGCATTTTACATAATTGAAATTTGCTTTTTAAAAAACAAGCGTTTAATGTCTCTGGGGCCTCTCATCACTTGTAAAAGAAAGTGTCATTGTACATTACTGTGCCTGTCTTACCTTCACATGGTAATTTTACCTTTACAATTTATTAGCAAGCATCTTTTAATAAGACACACATTTAACTTGTGCTATACAGCCTATAAACTTTCAGAGGGTCTCAAGGGTCAGGATAACAGCCTCAATTGTGGCTCAGAAAAGTCTTGTGATTCACTGCCATTTACCAGTAATACTGCAGGTATAATAATTTGACACATTTTTGTCAATAGCACACATTTTGTTGATAGATTTGGTTTGTCTGGCATAGCTGGTATCAATTTTATGAGGTTTCATGCAGTGTACAGTATTTAATGTTATGAAGGCAAAGCATTCTGCCTGCAGTATATTAGTTGAACTCCATAATTGTAGTTGGCTCCCACAGGATTGGCTTCTTTATGGTGACAGCCCTGACTGGGCCAAACCATATAAACTGCAGAGATTTGTACAGAAATAGGACACATGGTGAAGCAAGTGAACTCAGGGAGACAACCATGTGAAAATGCAGTTTTAAAAACTTGTACAGATGAAGGCAATTTCCATAAAACATGAGAATTTGTAAGAACAGCCATCACTTTTATACATTAACAGTTACAGCAGAGATACATATCCTATTTATAAATATACAACATCGGAAAAACGTGTTAAAACATGCTATACGCTGCATTTGAACGTCAAGCATCCAGAACTCATGTGAAGACCTGCTCTACCAATAGGTGTAGCCGTTTCGGGAGGATTCCAGATTATATTGGTCATAAATGAAATTCAAGTTATTAAATCCATGGGAATTTCTGCTGCCTCAGGCGCCATCATAACTAAAAAAAGAACAAACTGCTGCCACATTACTGCAGATTAGACTAAATAAAACCAACCCAAAACACAATCTCATCTCTGGTGACCAGCAATTACTACAGATCACAGTACACAGTCATCTCCAATGACATTACCAGGTGTACTAGCTTCACTCCAAGATCCATCTAATAATGGACAGCAGTCCATTCTACTGAGGAATGAAATACATGTATGTAGGGATATTTATCCATGCTCGTACTGGTAGAAGGGCAGGAATTTCAACTTTTCCCCAGTTTACGCCTTGTCCAAGAGGGCTGGGAGTACCCTGGAGTGGGCCGGCATCGGGACAGTGCATTAGCTGTAGCCTGTGCCAGTCACTGAATAGAACTGATGCTGCTGCAAGTGCCCATCGATGACAGATCGCATTAACGCCTCTACGCATGTAAAGGCATTTTTGCTCCTGAAAAATAGTCCCAAGCGGATAAATCTGCAGGACTTTTCCCCCTCTCCTTCTGTCTGAATCACAGGCTGCAGAGGCTCCTCGATGATAGTCTTGCAGTGTAGGAGTGGGTGCAATGCGGAGGCCAGAACTTCCTGTCCTGCACCACTCTTCCGCCTCCTGGCAGAGAGGGCTCATAACGATGGGGCTCCGGAGGGGTCATCAAGTTTATACTTTCTACTTGACAGTTACCATTTTCATGTGTAGTAGGTAGAGATTGCCTGTACAAGTGTCTATTTCGCCGGATTTTGCCGGATTTGTGGCCTTAAAGCCAGTGCGGCAGATTGACGCCATTTGAAAATAGTCATGACTATGATTGGCAGGATGACACACCTGGTCAATCGTATCCATGGCTTGTTGCAATGGGCATCAATCTGCTGGATTGGCTGTTCAGCCACAAATCCGGCATTATTTCAGGGGCGCATAGCCAAAAGCCATAGTCTGGACAGGAGGGGCTGGGGAGACAGAAATCATTGGTTGTAATGATTTTCTTGTCTAAATATTCTTCTATTCACACGATATATGCCTAGGAGTTATATGCATTACCAAAAATTTCATACTCCGCCTCGGTTAAAAAAAATACTCAAAAATGTTGAAAGGAGTATTATTATCCTTCTGAAAAATTTTTATTGTGACCTCTGGGTGACATTCAGAGGGGGTACATCGAATGGGACTGTAAGACTAGCATAAACCATCTGAAATGTCTGGGATTCTGATTAATTTACAAATTTGTTTGCGGCAGGATTGCTTTAACACCTTTTCATCACAAATGTAATCAAATGCGATGCAAAACACAGTAAAAACCACCCAAGGCTCTTTAAACCTTGTACTTGAAACTCAAGAACTCCCTCAAGTTTCCAGTGTGAATAAAGAACTGGGGCATGATCACTACTTGTGCTCTATGTACTACTATAGCAGTGGGAAGTATGCAAAAACTTTTTCCAAGGTGTTAATGGAAAACAATACCTCCTTTTGCTACCTAGAAAGGCAGCCCCCTTAACACCAAGTATGACTTACAAGAAGTCTAAAGATATGATGTGGGATTAAGCCATACCAGTATATCTATTCCAGAAGGAACAGACTCCCAACTGTAGACAGCTCTGTTTCCACCTGATTGGGTCTCCTCAGTACAGTGTAGGGAACTGGATTGGCTGTGTGAGAGACTAGGGTCACTGAGGACACCCAACCAGGTCAAAACAGTGCTGTCTACAGTTGGGAGTCTGTTCCTTCTGGAATAGATATACTGGTTTGGCTTAATCCCACACCATGTTTTTAGACTAAGTAATTTTTACTTTTGTATTGAATCGTTTATAAGCCGAGGGGACGTTTTTCAGCACATTTTTTGTGCTAAAAAACTCGGCTTATACACGAGTATATACGATAGGTCATTTAACCCTTTCAGGACCTGGCCCTTTTTTGTTTTTTCATTTTCATTTTTCACTCCCCATGATCAAAAATCCATAACTTTTATTTTTCCATGTCCAGAGCTGTGTGATAACTTGTTTTCTGCGTAACAAATTGCACTTCATAGAGATGGTATTGAATATTCCATGCCGTGTACTGGGAAGCGGGGGAAAAAATTCCAAATGCAGTGAAATTGGTAAAAAAATGCATTTGTGCCGTTTTCTTGTGGGCTTGGATCTTACGGATTTCACTGTGCACCCCAAATGACGTCTACTTTATTCTTTGCGTCGGTACGATTACGGGGATAACAAATTTGTATAGATTTTATAATGTTATCATACATTTTAAAAAATTAAAACCTCCTGTACAAAATTTTTTGGGGGGATTTTGCCATCTTCTGGCACTAATAATTTTTTTTTTTACTTTGGTGTACAGAGCTGTGGGTGGTGTCGTTTTTTGCGGATTTGACTGTACGACCTTGTGATCACTTTAATAGAATTTTTAATTCTTTTTTTAAAATGACAAAAAAGAGCCATTTTCGACTTTGGGTGCGATTTTCCGTTACGGGATTAAATGCAGTGAAAAACCGTTATCATATTTTGATAGATCGGGCATTTTCGGACGCAGCGATACCTATTGTGTTTATGATTTTTACTGTTTAATCATATTTTTAACAGTTCTAGGGAAAGGGGGGTGATTTGAGTTTAAAAAAAATTATAATAAAAAACCCCTAAACTTTTTTTTATTTTTACTATTTTTCAGACTCCCTAGGGTACTTTAACCCTAGGTTGTCTGTACGATCCTATCATATACTGCCATACTACAGATTTTACTCCTCATACATTACAATGTGCTAATAGCACATTGTAATGCATGAGTTAACCCGAAGTAGCCTCGGGTCTTCGTGAGACTCGACGCTACCATGGCGACGGATTTCTGCTCCCCGATGACGTCACGGGGAGCGACGATCCTCGAAAAGATGGCGGCGCCGCCATCTTTTTGAAGCCGCCGGCGATCAGCGGGAAAACACAATGTGCAAAGACTTACCGGCTATGGAGAGGGCTCAGCGCTTGAGCCCTCTCCATGCACCGGCGGCCGACCCGTGATGTGCTATTACGTCACGGGTCGTGAACGGGTTAATACAGCACACAAAAATGTAAAAGCAGTAGACTTACAGATGCAACCATTCTGACTACAACTTGAAACTGAACAGTGAGCTGACAACAGCTATTAGTACATTTACATACCCCCACACAGCTCAAGGAGGCAGATCACACAACAAACATCTCTCCTAAATATAGATCAATAAGAGAAGAAAGTGCAGATTCAAACTATCAAAGAGAAGCAGCGCAAAAGTACGGCCATTCAAAATCCTACTGCAACTAGTAGAAATTAAAAAAAATAAATAAAATAAAAGTAACACCGATTGTGTAAATGCTAGGGAGGCAGCACATAATTTTCCAATTGACAGCAATCCAAAATGTAAAACAAAATTCTGGATTCTCTTTATTGTGAAATTTCGGGTTGTAGTTCACGACCCTTCATTAGGTTTAAAATGTAAGAATACTTAATGATGTTGTGTATTCTATTCAGGTATATTACATGTGTTAATTCAAGGTTCTAATGTTTAAAAAGTAAAGTAAAGTAATGACAGACAGCTTCAGGGTTTTCTCTGTATGGGACTTTAACTCTTACTGATGCGGCCTGAAAAGGCTCCAGTGAACAGGTATTTTTAGTGAATTTTCCTAAGCACCACTTTAAGGGTCATAACTTTTGTTTTTTTGCATGTTGCCTTTAAATTTTTGCTGTGTTTTTTTCGGGACACAGAGCTAGTTAAAAAGGCAAGTTTTAACTTTATAAATTTATAATAATTTTTATTCTTATTTTCAAATTAACTCAAAATGAACATAAAACAACTATGTGGACCACCCGCTGACTATAGACATCGCTGCAGTTTTTGCTGCTCCCGCGCTAGCAGGTCTTGGTCTCCAGGTGCTCCTGGTTAACAAGGGATTGTTGGGGAACCACCTGACAACTACCTCAATTCGATAAACTTCAGGTTCTCAGTGACACCGTCAGCCCACTCATTGATGTCACCAGCCTGGAACACAGTGCAGTCAGTACATTCGCAAATGCGAGATCCAAGGTTTTCTAATCTATTGTTGCAACATTACATAATGGTAGAAGACAGTCAGGGATACAGCTTTATTCTGGGATACTGCATGATTGAAATCAACAAGTAGAAGAAAACGTTAGGCTACAATCACACAATCGTATGGGCGCCGTACAAGCGGTTGCAAGTTTTTCGTCCACATATATGTCCCCCATAGGCGCCTATGGGGTCTGGGCTCGGAACGGTGAGCACAACGTGTGGTCACTGTACAGTAGCCGTAAAAAGGATGGAATATGCTCTATCTTTGGCCGTGCGGCACTTTTTTCTATGGAGAGGGAAGGGGTGAGCAGTGCTCATCCCCCCTCCTCTCCAACGCATCTGACGTGTGCCTGGACGCTGGGGACACGTTTTTGTAAATGCAGCCTTAGGCGTTTTTTTTTTTGTGCACCGATACTATGCAGGGTTTGTGCTTCTAAACACGGGTATATAAATAACAACCACAAGGGCTAATGCAGATTTCATGGGCAAATAAAATCATATTCCTACCATTAGCAGTTCATCAGTGCTGTTTTTATTAGTGGTGTTGGAAATAGCATTATTTTACTTTTCTGTAAAAACTACATTTAATGTCACATAATTAACAATCAGAATGCTAAATACCAATCATATGTGGTGACTTGGCATTAGGCTTAATAAATCAACAGCAGCACATTCAAGGTTCTCTAAATCCCCAGCCAAATGTATTCATTTCCAATAGGTAGGGCAGTGGTGGCGTACCTATGGCACGGGTGCCAGAGGTGGCACTCGGAGCCATTTCTGTGGGCACTCAGACCATCACCCCAGGACAGAGTTCACCAAATAGGACCAAATCCACCAAGTCCCAGGCAACTTAAGAGATGCTGCTCTCAGCGCTATTTTAAAGCAACATTTCATTGGCTGTTAGGAACTGTGGGAAAAGTGAGAAGGTGTTGACAGAACTGCAATATCTTTGGAGGTCATCCTGCTGTACCCACCATTCTTTCTCTACAGAGAGTGTGAATTTGCTCTCCTTCTTTCTACTGTATTGGTTGCCTCGGGGGGGGGGGGGGGGGGGGGGGGGGGGGGGGGGGGGCCATACAATTGAAAGATGTGGAAGAACAGGTAGCAATACTTACGGGAAAATAAGCAGATTTTGGTTGTAGTATGGGCACTCAGTCTCCAAAAGGTTTGCCATCACTGAGGTAGGGGGACGAGTGGTTGAGGGAAATCTCTGGCTTACTTCACGTTAGAGCAACAGATCAGGCATGTTAGATAAAGCTAAGATTGTTTTGGCTCTAACAGCAAAGGAGCCGATCCATGCGAGATCTGATTGTTACATAATGGGGTAGATAACCCCTTTAAAATTGTTTAAAAAAAAATAGATATAGAAAAAAAAAAGTACAGACATTCAGAAAAGTCTGTTATAAAGTCAATTCAGGAGCAGCACCTGCACTGCCAAATGTTAATATTTAACATTGTCAAAGTTAAACTACAAGACATATCTACATGCCCTGCCAGCAAACATAAAAGGGTGCGGCAAGCCATTAGAAAACACTTAATGAAACCATTGTATCCAACGATAGAGATAATTTGTCACAGCATAACATTACTTCCACCGGCATTCATTACAATGTCTTATAACACAACTAAACTTTCAACAGCATTGTATAAATCAGAAGTGCAGATAAATAGTAAACTTTGTAATATACTTCTATAAAGAAATATCTTCCTTTGTGAATCTGATGATGAATAAAAGAAGGCAGAACAAGTACAATGTCTTGCCCAGTGGGGGATGGTAAAAAGCATACACACACACATATATACTAGAGTATAAGTCGACCCAAGTACAAGCCGAGACCCCCAATTTTAACACCAAAAACTGGGAAAACCTATTGACTCGAGTATAAGTCGAGGGTGGGAAATGCATTGGTTACACACCCAGTAGTATATAGCCAGCCCAACCTTGCCCCCCCCCAGTAGTATATAGCCAGCCCAGCCTGCCCCCCCCCCAGTAGTATACAGCTAGGCCAGCCTCCAATGCACAGCCCGGCTCCTATTCTGTCTTCTTTCTTCTGTTTAACAGCCTGCAGGGCTGGCAGGCGTATACTATGACGCGGCCACTGCTGACGTCATACTATGCACCGGCCGGGAAGAAACATTGCCGCGCCCTGTAGGCTGTTACGGACGAAAGAAGACAGGCACGGAAGACAGAAGAGGGGCCGCGCTAACATCGGGGGGCCGCACAGGCATCGGGGTTCACCGGAAGGTGAGTATACAAGTTTTTTTTTTTTTTTAAGTGTTGGGCTCCTGTTATTGACCCGTGTATAAGCAGAGTTGAGGATTTTCAGCACAATTTTTTGTTCAGCACATCTCAGCTTACACACGAGTATATACGGTACTACTGAGACACGTAGACTCCGCAACCTCAGCACAAACAGATGAGTGGTAGATTACCGTACCGCTGGTTACGGAAGCCCCGTTGGTAACAATCTATAATGACAACTTTGTAAAATTGCACAATTATAAAATTTTACCAAGTTATTGTCACTATAGATTATCCCCCTCCATGTAAGGAGTGCAATTTTTGTAAAATGGTCAGTCATTCACGTGTTTGGCATGCTGACTATCCCCGCATGGCCTAAATAAAGCCTTACATTTTAAGGCAAGTACATGGTACTCTTGCTTTTCTTGGCTTCAATGTTGTAAAAAAAAAAAAAAAAAAAATCAATTTGTAAACTTCTATGCAAATCACCTGAGACAAATGTCAATGTCCAATTCATGTGTGGGGCGGCTTCTCAGCCAAGGGAATCGGCTCTCACAATCTTGCCCAAAAACACATCCACAAATAAAGATGGTACCAGAATGTCCTCCAAGAGCAACTTCTCCCAACCATCCAAGAGGAGTTTGGTGATCATTAAAGCCTTTTCCAGCATGATGGAGCACCTTGCCATAAAGCAAAGGTGATAAATAAATGGCTCAGGGAACAAAACAGAGATTTTGGGTCCATGGCCTGGAAACTCCCCAGATCTTAATCCCATTGAGAACTTGTGGTCAATCATCAAGAGACGGGTGGACAAACAAAAATCAACAAATTGTGACAAAATACAAGCATTGATGGTGCAAGAATGGACGGCTATCAGTCAGGATTTGGTCCTGAAGTTGATGGAGAGCTGCCAGGAAGAATTGCTGAGGTCCTGAAGAAGAAGGGTCAACACTCCAAATATTGACTTGCTGCATTAACTCCTTCTAACTGGCAATAAAAGCTTCATATCAAAGCTTTGCATAGTAGCAAATGCTAGATTTCCTTTAAATAGGAAACAGTCTTTACAAGCCACAGGATGGTGCCAGTTCCATATGCTTTTTTGATACAGTGGGTACAGGAAGTATTCAGAGCCCTTTAAATTTTCTGTTTCATTGCAGCCAATTGGCAAGATAAAAAAAATTCTTTATTTTGCTCATTAATGTACAATCTGCACCCCACCTTGACAGAAAAAATTACATTTATTAAACAAGAAATAATGAAATGTCTCAGTGTGGCAAGTATTCTGACCCTTTGCTGTGAGTCATTTAACTCACATGCTGTCCATTTCCTTCTGATCCTCCTTGAGATGGTTCTACCCTTTCATTGGAGTCCAGCTGTGTTTAAACTGATTGGACTTGTATAGATAGGAGTGTGACTTTCCTAATGAAGACCTCACAGCTCACAGTGCATGTCACAGCACATGAGAATCATCAGGTCCAAGTAGCTGCCCAAGAAGCTCAGAGACGGTGTCTAAGCTCCAGATATGCAGTAGGGAAATGGGAGGATGTTCCAAAGTCAACTATCACTGCAGCCTACCACCTGTTGGGGCTTTATGGCAAAATAACTTTTCTGATCTTACCAATTGGCTCCAAACAGAGTGAAACATTTAAAGGGGTCTGAATACTTCCTTAGCTACTGTATATATTTACAAACAGTCCCTAGATGGTTTAATCTTCTCGCAGAGCTGAATTATCATGGGAAATATTTTCTAGGTGTGTGGAAAGAGTTAATCATTAGCCTCCTTAGGAAGTGGTTGTACCTGCCAAAATACTCACTTTTTAACAGTATTAAAATATAAAACCTATAGAAATTAGTTAGTTCAATGTTCTCATGGACCAAGGGATAAAAGAATTTATTGTTATGTTATTTTGACTATACTGTGAAAGCTGTCAAAATAAAGCCGACAACAGTCAAATTTGACAGAATTTGCAATACTTTTCCAGTTTCAAAGTACAGTGAATGGAATATTAAATGGTGCCACTAAAAAGCCACACATTATGCCTTTTGAGGTTGGGAAATGCACAACAAAATGTAAAACTCATCTGGAAAGTATATTGTAAAATTTTATAATGTAAACGTGTCCACGCTGAAATAGGAACAAAGGCCCTTAACTTTTATCCCATCCCACCACAACTCCTGCTATATCCATACACAGTGGGTGTCAGCTGTATAACAGCAGTATTAGGCCACATTTACAATGCTATATTGAATTTACATTGTGGGTCCTGTGTCCCATTGTTTGTGGCCTGTATGACATCCATCGAAAGTGACTGCCTGGGATAAAAAGATGGGCAAAAATAAGACCTGCCCTATATTTTGCAGTGCGGCATGTCTGCATGTTCCCAGTGATGGATACATTCACAGTGCATTGTACAACAGAAGTCAAATGGGCCATGAAATAACCGCTGTTTGTGCAAAGAACTCTCAGGAAAGGAACACTTGTGTGCATGAGTATTATGAGGTTCAGAAGCCCATTCCTCTACTGTGACAGTGTTCGATAAAACAAGTCGCACCCGGGCGGGGATCTAGTGACTTCAGTGATAACCCCAGTTTTCCCAAAGAAGCAGACTGGGTTAATAGGCATACAGGGAAGAAGCCATGTGCATCCACTCTGCATGTCTGTGTAACTGGTGACAGTCATCTAATGGGCTTTTCTCAGTAAATCACTGCTACATGTGATATGTATATAAAACAGCAGGGAGCAATGTGCTCCCTGCTAACTCCTGTAAAAATGTAATAAAATGAAAAGTAAATTTTAATAAAACTCAAAAAAACCTGGTCTGGGTGCCTACATAAATAGCCATTTTAAACTCCTATGAAGTATATGTATTATTGAAAAATACAATAAAGCTAAATATACTACTTAATGGAAAGGGGAGTATGTTTCAAAAAAAATTGTGCAACCTATATGTAGCTTTTGCCATAACCATCTGCCAACAGGACCACACAAATATGATTTATTCCAAATCCTACATATAGGAAATGCAGTCACATTTACAACAAGCATGCTTATGTAATTGCTCTAGCGTAAGCAGTCGCTAGGCAACTATGATGCTCCCCAATGGGCTTGATACCTGGAACCATTTTGTACCAGTAATACTTCACTAGTAGTTATGGAATTTCATCTGCATAAGGGAATAATGGGATATTTTAAAATGGGTAAAAATAGGTTTGTAATAGAAGCCACAAACTCAGCAAATCCCTCTGGTCAAGTTCTGATGATAAACAGGTCTCTGCTTTCCACTGAACAAAGTGATCACTTCTTCAGTTTTATGCAATTCTTAGGCTTTGATTTTGGTTTAAGTCTGGGACCACCAGAAATGTCCCTTACCAATTTCCTGAACAACAAATTTAAAAAATGGGCACTTCAGAATTTTACCATGGCAAAATAAGAAAGTTTGTTGAAAGGTAAATGATTGTGAGGATCTCATCCACTCTGGTTTGGAGTGAACTTGGTTTAAAGATTTATTTTCATGAAACACATTGGAGGGCATGTATTAGGCCATACCAGTTTTCTGATCTGCCCGTTAATAACCCACAACATGTGCCATAAACGTCAGCTTGGATTAGAGGTAGGCCCTACTACATCAGGCTGTCAGGAGGGCTTGTGTTTAACTGAAACTACTGACCTAGGCCCTTTCCATTACTCATTACATGGGAGTTATCTAGAAGTGATCATACCATTTTTAAGGGTTGTTTTTGGTTTTGACTCCACTTATCTTTGGTAGCACCAGATTTCACCATTAGTTTTTAGATTTTCAGGACCATTTCCACCAGGGCTGTGGAGTTGGTAAGCCAATTTTTTTGTCTCCATCTCCATAGCCCAGTTTTCTTGGTCACTCAATTGCGGCATATTCCTTCTGTTTCATTTTCATCTGACCTGTAGCGATTGAGATTCTCTCCCGAGTGTGGATGTAAAGTGCAGCCACATTCATCACAGCTAAAAGCCTCGAAGAGGATCCACAATCCACGCCGACAGGCCACATTCAGCCTGTCAAGCCCTGAGGTGCAGTTGCACCCTGCTGACGATGAATGTAATGAAAGCTTGTATAACTGATGGAAGCGTTTATGGGCCTAAACGTCCTTACTACTTCCGCACTTGCTGCTCCTCTTGGGGGTGTCTAGTACCATCTTCATAATCTGCTCTGGGGGGTCTCCAGTGCCATTATCCAATTTCTATGCAGTGTTTAATTGCTAGGGTGGTATTCATTGCTGTCCTGTGATATTTATAATTTCTGGGGTGGCATTTTGTGCTAGTTACTGATGCGGCCCATTAAAGTTGAGCAGTACGACAATGTACAACAAATGACTCCACAGCCCTGGTTCCCAAATAAATACAAATTTACACAGCCGATTCTCTAGAGACGTAATACGGTACCGTATGTACTCAAGTAAAGCAGCAGTTTTCAGCAGAAAAAAAAAGTGCTGAAAAACAAACTCAGCTTGTACTCGAGTAAAGAAAAGAAATAAAGTCACAACTCACCTTTCTGGCGCCCCCCACAGGTCTTCAACAGTGACAACAGTGTGCGCCGGCCAGGCTGCGTTGATGGCCCCATCATTGACCTGAGGACCTGCCCGAGCTGTTGGAATGCTGAGTACTTAGTTTTTTTGTTTTTCTTTTTGCCACTGCACAAACTGGGGGCAGGCTATATAGTACACGGGGGCTTGCTATATACATATATACTCGAGTATAAGCCTAGTTTTTCAGCACAAAAAAAAATGTGCTGAAAACCCCAAACTCACCTTTCCGGCGACCACTATATATCTTCTGTGCGATCTGTCGGGCAGGGGCTGGCAGGCTATACACACCGGGGCAGGGGCTGGCAGGCTATACACACTGGGGAGGCTGTGACCAATGCATTTCCCACCCTCTACTTATACTCTAGTCAGTGCGATTAGGGATATCAAATTTATTAAAATTTTATTAGGTTTTAATATGTAAAAAAAATTAAAACCTATTAACTGTAAATTGTATTTATATTAGAAAATGTATTTACAATGAACGCCCCTCAATTGTCAGGTTCATAACAACCTTGTATAAGAGGATATTGTCTTATTTTACCCATACTGTGGAGGACAAAAAAAAAAATTAAGAATATGAAACTATTATATAAAAAATATTTATAATTTTAGAGAGTGTATAACCTCCAAAAGTATTTTTTTTTTTTTTTTTTTTTTTTAAATCAAAGTCTGATGAAACCAATACAGGCGGTCCCCTACTTAAGGACACCCGACTTACAGACAACCCATAGTTACAGACAGACCCCTCTGCCCCATGTGACCTCTGGTGAAGCTCTCTGGATGCTTTACTATAGTCCCAGACTGCAATGATCAGCTGTAAGATGTCTGTAATGAAGCTTTATTGATAATTCTTGGTCCAATTACACCAAAAATTTTGAAACTCCAATTGTCACTGGGGCAAAAGAAAAAAAATTGTCTAAAACTTCCATTATAAAATATACAGTTTCGACTTGCATACAAATTCAACTTAAGAACAAACCTCCAGACCCTATCTTGTATGTAACCCGGGGACTGCCTGTATAAACATAATCGTATCCCACAAAAATAAGCCCTAATAATGCTCTTTAAAATGAGGAATAAGAAAAAGAAGTGTACATGTTATCACATTTCTTATATTTTAGGGCAAACCACAAATTTAGAAAATAAAACTGCAGTTTTATTCTGCTTCTACACAGGAAATGTTTATCATGATTTTTTTTATTAAAAAAAAAAAATTTAAAAAACCCTCATACGTCATGTAACTAATGTCATGTAAATACATCCATATTAAGTACTGTTAAAATCATGCTAATGATCCCGATTGGTTCTATAGGTGGCGTTTCCAGTTGTTACAATGAGCACATTTCTCACCCACCCACCGTCTCCTTTTCCTGTGTAATCTAGCAGGAAGTGCAGGGGGAGAGGAAACCTGCTCTTCTCATTGTAACAGCCTGTGAAAAACATCACTGAGGGGACCTTAGGCTCATTAGCATAATTTTAAAAGTTTAGGAGGAAAGAGGACATGGATACCAGATATAGGAAGATTACCACAGTCACTGTGCCCGGATCTATGAGTGCCCCTGGTTTATCATGCTGGATTTTGATGGCAGATTTCCCTTTACAGTGAATATCTCTGGTCCTCTTGCACCTAGAAACACAAACCTGGAACCCAACAAAAGGGGAGATCTTTTTTCATATGACACCAGAATTGTGATTATAGGTGGCAAAAATCCAAAGTTTAGGCGTTCAAAAACTAGAACATATCAGAATGAAAGTGTTAAAGGTGTGGTACACCTAACAAACCAGTAATAGCCTCTGACTCTGTAGCACAGAGGGGCTCTGGTAACACTCCCAGGGCCCTTCTGGCTCATTAGCATAATTTTAAAAGTTGCTTTTAGAAGGAAGGAGGCCATGGATACCAAGTATAAGAAGATTACCACAGTCACAGCGCCTGGACCCAACAGCAAGTACCCCTTATCATGCTCGATCTACCGTATATACTCGAGTATAAGCCAAGGCCCCCAATTTTACCACCAAAACTGGGAAAACTTATTAACTCGAGTACAAGCCGAGGGTGGAAAATGCATTGGTCTTAGCCCCCTTGAGTATACAGCCAGCCCCCTTGAGTATACAGCCAGCCCCGTTCGCCAAGCACATAAAAAAAAACCTTCCATGCTCACCTACAGGCGGCTTACTGATGCTCTGTTTCGCACGGCCGGTCTTCTCTGTGTTGTATCAGCCGGCAGATACGTGTCCACGCGATCTGCCGGCTGGGGCACAATATCACGTGGCGGTGTCGCCGCTGATGATGGCATCAGCGGCGACACCGTCACGTGATATTGTGCGCCATGCTGCAGATCTCAGACCACCGGGCCTCCGGAGGGAGAGTATGGAAGTTTTTGTTTTTTTATTGACTCGTGTATAAGCTGAGGGGAGGTTTTTCAGCACATTTTTTGTGCTGAAAAAAAAAACAACAGCTTATACACGAGTATATGTTGATTTTGGTATAGTTCCTCTCATAAAGAGGAATATTCCTAAGGACACTGGTGTCTAATTGGTTATTGTAAACAAAAAAAAAGAAAAAAAAAAAAATCTAAAATCTGGTTGATGGAGACATGCTTTGAAAGGCAGACACAAGTAGGTCTTGCAAGAAAACCAGTGTAGACATGACATGTAGTGCATTCCACAGATCACAAACATTTGGCAAACATTCGGTTCTATAGTTATGAAAACTACAGCATCCCTAACAAACACACCCACAACCAAATTAAAAAAAATTACCTACTGTCCACATATTTAGGGTGATGGCACACGTGGCGGTTTGAACACAGTTTTGGCCCGTTTTTAAGTCGTCCATTTAAAAAAAACCGCATCCGTTTTTAAAGGTTTGACCAATTATCTTAATTCAAACTGGTGAAAAATGCATGTGTGTTTTGAAGGACTGCTTGAAAGCGGGCCAAAACACATTCAAAATGCCATGTGTGCCATCACCCTTATAGACAAGTAAAACCAATTTCAGGTTAAGAACAGCCACTACGGCAAACTGACGCTCCTGGAAACTAACCAAGGCAATGGCTAAGATTGGCAAAGAATTGGCAAGAATGTTTTTTTAAACCACCCAATACCCAGAGAGAACGACTTTTCAAATTTTTGGAAATTGCATGATTTGAAAAAAATTAAAATATACACACACACACAGTCATTTAATTTGTTCTTCATACACAACGGTGCGGTAGGCAACACCCTTATCGGATAAGGCTGGATGCTATTGGGTTTTTCAGAATACACAATTTGAGAAGACCAGGGGAGGAGCAATCCCAATTCGTCAGAACTTTTCAAAATCCCAGCATCAGGACATGACGCTCTAATATTTGCACCAGTATGAGGGTTGTGCTCTTCATGGTTTCATTAAAAAAAAAAAATTCTCATGTCACAATAACCCTAATTCGGAAAGTCTCCAAATTAATAATGCTGAGCATGCTTGTCTAATATTTCATAGAGAGCTGTACATTGGAGATCAGAAGGGATTACCATAGCTACCACTATTGAAAGTTAGCATTCCTCCCCCTATAATAATGGCATATCAACATACTATATGATACAAAAATTTACTAGAACGTTCAACCAAAACAATATTTATGGCACCCACAGCAATAAAGTTTGCTGTGATTAAGTTAAAATTTGAAAAGTATAAGAAAACAGGAAAAAGCTTTACAACACCACTATGCCTATGCAATGTAATAATAATGCAATATTACAATATTTCCCTTAAAAGGAACCAGTCATGATTAACATCCACTTACATAAGTGTTAGGCTACATTCATTTACGTCCCCCATAAACAGCAACAGGCGCATGGTTCCCTACGGGAACAGTACGGTGCAGCCCACGTGCGATACTGTATTATTTAGTAGCCGTGAGAAAGATCGGACATGCCGGAATATGCAGCTGTGCGCCATATACTACTATGGAGAGGGTGGAAGGGCATACTATAGTTTGAGAAAGTTAGTTAAACTTGTTACCTTTCTATTACTATGGCAAATGGGTGGCTCCAATCAATAACTATATATCTGTAGCTATATACATTTAAAGAAGAGGCATGGAGCGGATTCCTAGACAGAGAAAATCCAGGGAAGTTATATGGAATCTTTCCTATAAATTTAATATATAATGCTGTTTTAGCAGTATTGTCCAAAAATCCCCACATCTTCAACATGCAGGAAGTAATAGAAGGTATAGACCAGTGGTGGTGAACCTATGGCGATCGGAGCCATTTCTGTGGACCATCACCCCAGGACAGAGTTCACCAAATAGGACCAAATCCACCAAGTCCCAGGCAACTTATGAGATGCTGCTCTCAGCACTATTTTAAAGCAACACTTCATTGGCCATTAGGAACTGCAGGAAAAGGGAGGTGGTGTTGACAGAACTGCAATGTCTTTGGAGGTAATCCTGCTGGAACAACCATTTTTCCTCTACAGAGAGACCCTGGAGAGAAGTTTCAACGAGAGTCTGAATTTGCTCTCCTTCTTTCAACTGTATTGGTTGATACAATTGAAAGATGTGGAAGAACAAGTAGCAATAAGTTACTGCTAAAATGCCATGTTGGCACTTCACGGGAAAATAAGTGGATTTTGGTTGTAGTTTGGGAACTCTGTCTCCAAAAGGTTCGCCATCACTGGTATAGACTATATGCAGACAGGTCCTAAACATGGACCAAGTCTACAATGATGTAGAATAGACACCTGCTCATATCCAGGCTCATCTTAGTCCAAACCAACAATGGTCACCGAGGCCAGTTAAATGTAAATAACTGTTACATGGGTTCTTACATCTGTAGATTTTCACTCAATATTACATTTGCCTTTTTTTTGTTTAATTAAACTTGGGTAGCATATACTGTTTGTCAATGACAAAAATAAGTACTAATATATATTGACCAGTATTGAAATACTCATTTCAAACCCTGGAGCATGATTGGTGAATATTTGGGTATACTAGGATCTAAAAATTCAAGGTATACATTCAAAGGGAGGTCTTACTCCCAAAGCTAGTATAATTCACCTTAGGGCTCATTCACATGGCCGTTCATGGGGACGTCCCCATAGACGGCAAAGGCAGCCCGGTGGTGGTACAGTGCCACACGTGTGGCACTAACCCGCACCGCAAAAAGATAGGAGAGCATGCGCCGCTGGTTTTTTTTTTTACGGAGGGAGGAGGGGTCACTTCCTCCTCACCTCCAGCGCAAGGCAGGCATACTGCGTGTGAATGAACCCTTAGTGTTCAAAGAACCACAATAAACTTACCTGTACCCTACAGGCAGGTCTTTCTGGCTGCTGCCAGGTAACTTGCAGAGAACACAGCAGCCAATTGTAGGGCTCAGCTATGATCTCTTAAAAGACACTGATGTACCCTGTGTAACCACTTAGGTGAACAATTGGCTGCAGTAGTGACCTGATGGGCATATAACCCATCAACAGTTAAAATTGGACAGATGGTGCCAGAATGAAGGAATCAGGAAAGTTCACTTATAGTTAACATTAAAGTAGTTCACATGTGTTCAGACCTCTTATTATCTTCTGTAGGTAAAACAATAATAACAGAGGTCAAATTAATCTCTTAAAATGTCCATTTATCTCAAGGGAGTTTTCATGGCTTGCATTAATGCTTTAGTGATTTGAAACACGAGTGGGGAAAAAAAATTGCGCTGCAGTTCCCATGCAATTTTACGGACAAATAACAGAAGCACTAACGGAATTGAAGAAAAGACACTAAGGGACCATTAAATGTCCAGTGAAACCAATGGGCATTCTGTTAGACCTCCATTATTAAAGGTTTAGTGACAAAACAAAAAGGAAAAGAAGGTGTGAACAAAGTTGTAAGATGGTCCAATTAAGACCTTTCAGTCAGGAAGTAAGAGTTCTCCTTACGGAGACTGCCAATTAAGGCCACCAGGTAGGTGTGTGGAGTCTTATAGCCATGGATGCTCCACTAGGGGGATTCTGGGAAAACATGCAAAGTTTCCAGGATAGGATAAGGAAAACCACGCCTCTTTCAGCTACCTTGATATCAACCAATTACCTACAAGAAGCCTTATAACATGATTCAGGATTAAAACCAAACCAGAAGGAACAGACTCCAACCTGTAGCAGCACTGTTTCGACCTGATTGGGTCTCCTCAGTACTGTAATGGTTTGGCTGAGTGAGAGGCTTTTAACTAGGGTCGGGAATCGTTCTCCTGATGGAGACCATTAAGGCCACCGTGTAACTTTACCTCCCTTGGACCTTTCAGCACATCCAACTACAACACTTAAGAGGTAGCAATTCACCAGTACCAGCACAACTGGATTTTTTTTCCTCTAGACCCCAGAGCTCCCCAACAGACAGTGATGATAGTCTCATCTTCCAAGATTACAATATGGCCCCCTGCTGTCAGCTGCTAGGTACTAGCCATAACAACTCATCTGAGTGTTAGAGGACTGTGGAAGAGAATCACCAAATTTCACAGATGACCACAGTAAAGGGGAGTGGATTCTGGGCATCACAGTGGTGCATGATACAAGCAGTCCCTGCTTCCCTTCCAGTGTCTAGTTGGGAAGCAGAAAATCTTTGCATCATAAAACCATGATTAGGTTTAGAGTCTTGACCCCTGCACTGTGCTTGGTCTGTGAAACCCATGATTTAAGGACAAACACAGTAGCCACCTGAAAGAGCTCTTAGAGTTGCTGACAATGGTAAAAGATCAGTTTTAATAGGAATCCTCCAGACCATTAGCAGAATCACAACATTTAGCTGCAGAAAGGATTATAATGGTACGAGGAAGAAAAAAATTGCTAATGCCTTGAAGTTGCTGTAAATACCTATAAAATCCAATGACCCCAAAAGTCTGTTGTCCTGAAATTCAGGAATACAAAAAAAAAAAAAAATTCCCCTGCAGGCTTCACGTTCAGTATATCTATAGCCACCATAGTACTTAGTCTTCAAGCCTGTCACCCTGTGTTATGAGCCCACAGACAGTGTGCAGGTGACGCTGCTGAATCTTCACCAGAGCACAGATTAGATTGTGTCAGGGATTATTCACATGCAGCTGGGGAGTAGTGATTTCATGAAAACCTCTGCAGTGACTAACACGCGGTGTGAATATATTCTTATCCATCTGCCAGAGAAATCCGCTGTACACAAATTCATTAGGCTAGATCCCTGGCTGGTTAGAAGGTGACACGGACATAACAATTAGCAACACATTCTAATCCATATCTTGGGTTATTTTTCATAGAACCTGGTAAGAGAATGGACACAACTAATAACCTGGCTTTGATCAGTGAGAATAATACTAAGAAAGGTGTGTTTTACGTCCGTATACAATGAGTCCCTCTATATCCAGTGCTGATGAGAAGTGTCCCTGTAGGCCGTGTACACACAGTGCCGCAGGGGCTGCTGCTGCCTCCACACATACTTCCATTGGGCTTGGCGCACAACGAGGAGACATCATGCGGTATCATGGATCCCCTGCACTGACAGGAGCTCACAAGGCAAATCCCACTCATACATGATGACATTTTACCAGGAGAAGATCAATAACGCTTCATGACAACGGAAGCCTAGCGCCAGTGTGAACGCAGACATCAATCATGCGGTGACAGGCAGCCTGCAGTGCTCCGGGGACTGACCACCGCCGCGCACTGGGACACCCGGAGAGGCCGAAAAGACGCAGCCCCGTGCACAGGAGCCGCGGCAGTGCTGTGTGTACACAGGGAGGGGTAGTGACAGTAAGGGGAGAGGAGGGTGCAGGCCCGGGACTGGCACAGGGACACACCCGACACCCTGTACTCACCACACCATGCCGTAGGCTCCCTCTCCGATGTACGACAAGTTAGTGTACCGCGGGCCCACGTCAAATGCCTGTCCCCGCACCATTTCTGGTCCCCCTCCGGGGTTTGAAGAGGCCCCAGCCGCAGCCGCCATATTTGCTGTCAAGAGAGACTATATCCCGGCGCTGTCCCTTGCAGGGCTGGCTCTCTCTGCCTCCGCCGCCGCGGGTGTTGTCCTGCTGAGGTGCTGAGGGCGAGGTGATAGCCGGGACTCTCACTCTCTGCCGCTCGGTCGGTGGTTGTGTGAGGCGCTGCCTGGCTGACGCCTTCCCGCCCGCTGGGTGTGTGTGGGGAGGGGCATATGGGCGGGGCCTTAGAGGCGGGACCTCCCTCACGCTTTGCTGCAGTGGGTGTGACATCGGGAGTTTTTTTTTCGTCTTTCAATCTTTATTCAAATACGTTTTGTGGACATTTTGCCACAGCGCCATTGATAGCCGAGTCATGGACACTGGCATTAAACACAGATTTTGCATAATTTAGTGTTACCACAGGTTGTGCTTTCAACTTCAAGGAAATGGCTGACACCACTAATAAATATATATATATATATATATATATATATATATATATATATATATATATATGAGACGTGTGTTCAAAGCAGCAACATATTTAGGGGGATTGGTCGGAATGTGGTTTTTAAAAATTTGATCTAGACCCTAGTTCAGTGATGACACTGCTTATTTATCGTGAGGTACCAACCAAAAATTAAAGCAGTAACTTATTGCTCCCTGTTCAACAACTTTCAATCATATTGGCCTTCTGAGGACAGCAACACAGTAGAAAGATGTAAAATTTGCATAATTTTAGCTTCTTTCCAGTGTCCCTCTGTGCATAGAGAATCATGGGGCCAGCAGGAGTTCCTCCAAAAATAATTTTCCCCTGTCTACTCATTCTCCCTCTTCCTAAGTAGCGAAGTAAGTATCAAAATATGACTGAAAGCAGCATCTTATAAGTTGCTTGGAACTGCAGGAAAATTCTTTGAGTCTTGTCTGGTGTGCTGGGCCAATGGCCTAAGTGCCCACAGAAAGGGCTCTGAGTGCCGCCTCTGGCACCCGTGCCATAGGTTCGCCACCACTGCCCTCGTTGGTGAACTTTGGTGCTGTAGTCCTGTTTGGGATCACCACTCTCAGTTTGCCACAGTTTATAGCTGGAGCGCAGTGTGGACATGACCACAATGACAATAATCTTACTGCCCATATATATTCATTTATGCAAATAATAATCGACCCACCATCCAATATTGCATAGCAAAAGTATTGAGCCAAAGTAACTCAAGTAGAATATGAAAGTCAGAGAAACAATGTAACTATGGGGTGTGCTTTAGCTTCACCCATTCACACTGACCATACACTGCTATAGTCATATAATGGTGCAACTTCATTCTTATTATTTTTAAATATTACGGGAATGAGGCTCAGACACTGCCCCAATAGGAAGTCCCTGCCAGTTCCAGTCAGTACATGGTGCGGCCGCTCGTGTACTATTAGTGAACCAGACAGGGCCGGTTCTAGACAAAGTGGGGCCCTGGGCAAAACTAAAAGTGGGGCCCCAAAATAAAACTATTTTATGACCAGTCACAGTCAGACAGCATGGTAAAACAAACTGTTATATGGGAGAATTTTATAGGAGATAGATAATAGGGAGATTGATGGAAGCACGGTGGCTCAGTGGTTAGCACTACAGCCTTGCAGCGCTGGTCAACATCTAAGAGTTTGCATGTTCTCTTGGTGTTTGCGTGGGTTTCCTCCCACACTCCAAAACATACTGGTAGGTAGATTAGATTGTGAGCCCCATTGGGGACAGGGACTGATTTGGCAACTCTGTGCAGCGCTGCGTAATCTGTGTGTGCTATATAAATAAAAAATTATTATTTACAATTATTATGATAGAAGATAAATATGAAAAGATGAAGAGAAAAAGAAGATTGATTAATAAATAGAGAAAAGTGAGATATATAAATGCTCAGATTATAGGAGATAGATAAGTAGACAGATAGATGATAAGCATCTTCACCCAAGAATTCAACCAAGGGGTATTAAGCCTTTCACTGCCAGGCATTTCTGGATATTTTGTCGAGTTATTGACCAGAGCAATTTTTACAATTTTGACGTTTAAAAATAAAATCTAAATTACAGCAAAAAGAATTAAAAGAAAAACCCAACAAACCACATATTTTCTGAAAGCAGAAATTTTCCCCCTTTTCAAAATTGCATTAAAGAGTTTATAGACATAGGTGCCTTCATGCAATTTTGATTCAAAACTGAAATATTTTATTAAAAATACCTAAAATTTTACTGTGATGGCAAAAAATGTGCTCCAAACAGAAAATATTTACCTTCACATCTCCTAAATGTAATAGATGGACATGTGTAGAGGTCACAAATGTCCAATATTGATATGTTCACAAAAATAAATCCACATAATATCACTAAAACTGTAACAACTAGATATCAGCTTTTCAGCCAAAACATTTTAAGACAGTCACAACCTGCAAAATATAGCAATAAAACAGAATAAAAAGTAAAGGTGCCATAAAACCTATAGAATTTTGAAAGCAGACAATCAGGCGATGCACTTGGCAATTAACATTCAAATTTTCCTCTAAAATATGTACAAATCCAGATACTTATATAAAGAAAATATACTTTCCTAAAACAGTAAGATGTGAGGAGATCAAACAGATATCACATGTGTATATTCACCAAAATATGCAGCAAAGGGAATGTTATATCCACAAGAGACACCAAACAATTTTTGCAGAAAATTGCACTGAGCTTCTGGAGGAGGACAGAGGGGTCTGAAGGAGGAGGATCTGTGCCTAACAATTTGCAACACCCCTGCCAATACATAGGCAGGAAGGTAGTTGCAAAGTGCACCATCTCCACGTCATGAGCTTTTAGGGAGACTGGTCACGTCTCTAGGAAGTTTCTAGAACTTGGAGTATTGTGTAATTGCTAATGTAGCTACAGCCTGGCAAGGCATCAGTTAAATGTGATATGTAATTACCCAATGATTTTTCTGTAATGCCAGTTGGAAGGTGATTGGAGAGGTGCTACCACCTGACCAGGGGAGTATATAAAGATATATATATATATAGAGATAGATAGATAGATAGATAGATAAGCAGGTCCAGTGTGCAGCTCCCTGCAGAGTTGTTCTCCAGAACCACTAACAGGAAGAAGAGGTACCTCAGGCTGCTGCCTGATACCTGAGGGCAAGTCAGGAGACTTAAGAGCCCCAGAGCAGAGTTCCCCATCTGGACTTAGCTCGATCTCTACCAGCCCAGCCTGCAGTTCCTATCAGGCTGAGAGTAACTTTGCTGTGGACCATCTATCTCCATGACTCTTCAAGCTTGCTGAAATCTACTGTTCATCGTGTTTGGCCGTTGCCTGCTGTGGAATAAAGAACTGTAAGTTGGTTTTCACAACGTTGCCTCCGTCTGATCCCTGCCTATCGCTGCTTACCACCACGGCTTCCCCATCCATCACCCAGGGATTCATCCTACAGACACCTCAGGGGTTGCCCCAGGGAGAAACCATTGCATCAGCCTCTCCCTCCATATTTCTTGCACACACCAGCCCTCTGGTCCGCATACCAAACACTGTGACACAGCGTGCCCTAGGTCACAATAGCCAGCCACTCCGGTATTCTGGGCCCCAGCTGCCTCCAGGCCACAAGAGAAGACTAGGCCGCGGTGGGGGATGTTGCAAATTCCTTTAACTCAGACTCCTGCGATATAGACAATAATTCTAAGCAGCAGTAGTGTGGGCCCCCAGAATCAACTTTTCTGGTGGGCCCCATGCACCCCAGTCCAACCATGACTGGAATACTATTCAAAGGATAAGTAATTTGTGTCTGAATGCACCAAAGTGCTCCATAAAATTAAAATCCTGGCACACATGCTCAACTAGTGCTCCATTGGGCTGTGGTAGAGAGCTGTCTCAAAATCTGATTAAAGCACCGGTTAGTCATGCACACAAGTGCTCCTTTCATTTAGCTCAGTAAGCAGCGCTTGTAGGTCCCATTCTCTTGATCGCTTAATGTCCCAGTGCCTGTTAAATTTTCCGATATACAGATTGTAGCTGTTGTCATCCAGACCAACATGGCTGTTGGGCTGGATGGGAGAATTGCTGGATTTATAGAAAACCATCCATTGGATCATGGTAAATAAGGTTAGAAAAAAGACATTAGCCCATCACGTCCAACCTAATAATTGACATTATACAGTGTTTTATTCCCATACGATGTGATATTATTGCCTTCCAGAAAGGTTCCTCTTGAACATGTTAAAATTATCAGCCAGTACAGAGAGTTCCACAGTTTTACTGCTCTCTTAGTAAAGAAGCCCTCACTATGTCGATGGTGGAACTGCCTATCCTCTAGGTATAGAGCACGGGTGTCAAACACAAGGACATGTGTTGTCCGGTCCTTCTCCCTACCTCTATAGTCTGGAGCATAGCATAGGGACAGTGTGTCCTTGCTCTAGTGAAGAAGCAGCAGTCTTTATTTACCTGGGTATGACAGCTGTACGTGCCAGCTCTGAAGCTGCCACACGTGATGTGATGACATGATCATGTGTGATGGCTTCGTAGCTGGTGCATGCAGCTGGCGCACACAGTAATAAAGATAACAGTTGCTTCTTAGTGTGAGTGAGAAAGAGTAAGTAAATGTGGCACTCTGACTTCTTTTGGGGGCACTTTTTGCCAGAGAGCTTCACCAGATCCAGAGCGCTTCACCAGAGGTCACAGTGGGCAGAGGGGTCCGTCTTTAACTATGGGTCGTCTGTAAGTCGGGTGTCCTTAAGTAGGGGACAGCCTGTACCTAAAAATCTGATAGATATGAGATAGATTGTCGATGACATATAGATATAAAAAGGCAGCACCGTGGCCAAGCTCCTAATAATGAAAGATGCAGGACCAGGACCCGCAGATCCTGGAAAGGCTTCTTGAATATACATCTGCAACATCCCCCTCCGGGACCTAGACTTTTCTTGTGGCCTGGGGGCAGCTGGGGCGCAGGATACCGGCATGGCTGGCTAGTGTGGTCTTGGGCACACTGTGATCACGGTGCTTGATATGGGGACCAGAGTGCTGACCTACAGCCTGGCAGGTTTCCAGTAACTGGTGTGCGCAAGAATGGTGTGTGCAAGAAATAAGGAGGGAGAGACTGATGCAGTGATTTCTCCCTGGGGCAACGCCAAGTGTCAGGATAGGTCCCTGGGTAATGGATGGGGAAGCCTGTGGTGGTAAACAGCCTTATCCAGGGATCAGACGGAGGCAACGTTGTGCAAATTAACTTACAATTCTTTATTAAACAGTAGGCAACAGCCAGAAACAGGTAACAGCAGATTCCTTAAGCTTCAGCGTCATGGAGAGTTGGTCCCCAGGAAAGGTACACTAACCCTGATATTAGATGCAGACTGGGGAGGTTCAGATGGAACTGAGTCCAAGTGGTGGAAGCTGCAGTTCTGGGCTTAAGTCTCCGGACTTACTCTGTGTGCTAGGCAGTAGGCCTGAGGCACTAGTAGTTCCTGGGATTAGTGGATGTGGCAGCACTGAAGGTGTACTGCTCACTGTGTCCTGACTGACTGACAGACAGACCAAGAGGTTAGACCCTGAGGACTGAACCATGTGCTCTCACCCAGCAGGGGTTTTTATACTCCCCCTGGTCAAGTGGTAGCACCTCTCCAATCATCTTCCAGCTTGCATAATAGACACATCGTTGGATAATTACATACACCAGTTAACCAGGCCCCCACAAACCGCCTGAAAAAGGTCCCATGCGGAGGCCGCTAGCAGAGAGCTCTGCTGGGCCTTTCTCGATGACCCAGGCGCCCATAATGCAGTGTGTTATAGGTCAAAGAGAGAGGCCCGTGTATACTGAGCAGAAGAAAAGCAGTGCGACGAGAAGAGAAAGCAGCTGGGCCAGTGCTGATTTTATTATTTTTATAATGAGCACTGATAACGGGGTCCTATTATGAATTTTATGTGAAAGGGGTGCTGTTCGGAATTTAATATGATTGGGAGGGACTGTTATGAATTTTATAGGATACAAGGGGGGTGCTGTTATGACTTTTACATGATAGGTGGGGGGTATTTAAGAAGTGTGTGTGCCACATATGTGTCGCACGTGACCCTTTTGTGTCGTGGCTGCACTAGACTTCATGCAACACAAATTTCTGCACTGAAAGGGGCGTTCTGAAAATACTTGAAAATGGCTACATAGAGATAGCTGAAACGTTGTATCTTTTCCACTGGTGAAATAAATATCACTATTCAATTTGGAGTGCTGCTTCCCTGTTGTTGGATTCCTGAACGAAAAGGGTTTTTTGAGCCAGATTCCCTGAAGCTTGCACCCACACGGATCCTAATCCAGATTATCACAGTGCCACCCCTTCAACTTTTTTACTTTGGACCTTACACTCCCTATTATATGACCATGATTACTGAAGAATGGTGACTGCTAGAAAATAATTCCAGCTGTGTCAGTATATCAGCAGTGGCGTACCGATAGCGGTCGCAAGTGCAACGAGGTCTAACGGACTGGGGGGGGGGGGGCTGTCATTAATGCCTCTGTCAGTCGTGGCCCAGGCCCCCTGTCATGCATTGGCTGGTGGATTGTACTACTGAATGATTCCCGGGGGGATGGGGGTCGCGGTGTTCTGTATCGACCAATATTGCTTAGATCCGTGACAAAGCCGGAAGTGACATGCGCTGACACTTCCTTGTCTGTCACACTGATGACTGAAGCAGCGCACAGGACGGTAAGCGTCCCAGCGCTGTCAGCGTAATGATGTCATTACGCTGTCAGCACTGGGCGCGTTTCTCCGTGCGCAGAAGAGAGAAGAAGCCAGGAGGAACGCGGAGTCTGAGGTGAGTTTACTTTTTTTTTTAATGCGGTCCACCACGTCCCTTCGTGCATGATAGAGCCACAGGACGGCTGGGGGTGAGTGCATTCATTATTTCTTATCACAAGCTGCTTATTCCTGGGGCACTGTTTAGGAGGCTGCATTATCTAAAATACAAGAGATTAATGTAGGGGAAGGGTGCACTGACTCTAATTGGGAAGTGCTGTCTCTAATGATAGATTGGGAGGGAAATGGCTCTGTGGCTCAGCACTGTCTCTAATATTAGGGGACATTTTATATTATTCATTAGGGGGCGCTGTATATGTAATATAAATGAATTATGCAGAGGGGGGATCTGTATATAGTATACATTATTTATTGCTAATATGATAAAGTGGGTGTTGGGGGAAAAGAAAAAATATTCTCGTACATAGGGGGCAGTATTATAGTAGTTTTATTCTTGTACATAGGAGAACAGTTTTATAGAAGCTATAGTCTTGTACATAGGGAGCAGTATTATAGTAGTTATATTCTTATACATAGGGGCAGTATTATAGTAGTTATATTCTTGTACATAGTGGGTAGTATTATAGCAGTTATATTCTTGTACATAGGGGGCAGTATTATAGTAGTTATACTCTTGTACATAGGGGCCAGTATTATAGTAGTTATATTCCTGGGCATGGGGGCCAGTATTATAGTAGTTATAATCTTGTACACAGGGGGCAGTATTATAGTAGTTATATTCTTGTACATAGAGGGCAGTATTATAGTAGTTATATTCCTGTGCATGGGGGCCAGTATTATAGTAGCTATATTCTTGTACACAGGGGGCAGTATTATAGCAGTTATATTCTTGTACATAGGGGGCAGTATTTTCTGTTACAGGGTTTAATGCTGGAATAACGATTTTTATAACAGGACTTTTGGGTATAATAAGAGGGGGCCCCATTATTTTGTCCCGGGGCCCATTGAACCCTAGTTACGCCACTGTATATCAGTAGAACAAGGTCTATAGTGGAAGTAAAGAGTTGGGGGTTAGTGAAAGGGTCTCTTTAACCGCTCATCTGCAATACCATAGTATGGTTACCTTTTGTTAAGATCTATTGTACTTCTATATTCCTCCTGTGCATATTTGATGCCAGGTAGAAAGCTTTCCTAACTTAATGTCCTGGGAATAAGCTCATTAAGACTATAAATTTTTCCTAGACATCTGAGTTTATTTTGGCTTTGGGGAAGACCTGCCACAGCAAGTACTCCTCTACTGCAGTGATTTATTCAGAAATGAAACAGCAAAAGGGTTCTAGTCTACAAGGAAGTTCATTAGGTCAGCTGCACAGATCTTGGCTTTAGTATCCCTGTCCTTTCCCAGAATCCTGTATATGAAAATGGAATGTTCATGATTGTCAGTTTTTTACAAAATTCGTTCTACAGCAAACTTTTTTTACCTCTCCAAACCAGCAAAAAAAATAAAAAATGTAAAAATAAACCTCTACAAATAGTAATTTATTATAGGCCCATCATCTTGCCTGTAAATGCATAGTCATACAGGGGTCTGTCTCATTTACATAAATAAAACACTAGCTGTACACAAATATCTCAAATTAAAATAGAATTTAAATGAAGAAAAAGCATGTGTATCACTTCCTTGCATTTTATAGCAATATACTGTAAAGTTTTGCTATTTTAATCAGAGAAGGGCTGTATAACCTTTCCTCCTCCCTAGCTAAGCCTAGTTATGAAGATATACCGTATATCCTTGATTATAAGCCCAGTTCCCCACTCTTATAATTGGTTATATAAAAAAATAAATTCCGACGCCACGGTCAGCTCCCCTTATTTCTTCATGTGCGCTGGCTCCAGGTCAGCAGCAGCTCCGCACAAACTATGATGTCAGCCAGCACACATGAAGAAAGAGGAGGTACCACCAGGGGCATCAGAATGGTGAGTTTATTTTGCTGGCCATACTGTGCTGGCCATACTGGAGGCTGGCTGACTATATACTAAAGAGAGATGGCTTGCAGATTATATACTAAAGGGGGCTGGCTATATATCGGGTATATAAAAAAAAATAATAAACTGAATACTCAACATTCCGACGCCTGGGCAGCTCCTCTTATTTCTTCATGTGCGCCGGCGCTGGCTCCAGGTCAGACTGGCTATATACTACTGGGGGCCGGCAATATACTACTGGGGGCTGGCTATATACTACTGGGGGCTTGCTGGCTATTTACTGGGGAGGCTGTGACCAATGCATCTCCCACTCTAGTCTTATAATTCGGTTAATAGGTTTTCCCAATTTTTTGGTGGTAAAATTAGGAGCCTTGGCTTATACTAGGGTTGGCTTATACTCAAGTACATACGGTAGTTAAATTTTTAGTTTCAACATAACTTTATTGATAAGAAGCATAAAGACGCATTACAATAGAACCGCTCCCCACTTGCAGGGAGAAATATATACCCAACCTGATCAGATATATAGCCAGCTACTCTATCAATTGAGCAATAAAGTGGATGGGGAAGGAGTTTGGGAGGGGCACATGGGGGGGGGCTTCAGCAGAAGATTGGTATAAGTGTAGTAAGTGAGGAAGTTTGCCACCAGATATGAGCCATATAGCCCAGGGCACTATAGCCCCAGAAACAAGTGCTGTGCAGTTGGGGATACATATTATTAGTCGGGAAGGTACATAGTAGGCTCTATTTAGTAACCTGAGGAAGTTTTATGTTAGCAAAACCTGTTGGCTACCTTTAGCTAGGGTTGTGCAGCAGTGCCTCCATCTTGACAAAGAGAACTGACAGCCCAGGCGGGCCTCCCACTGTTCCATGAAGCGTGACTTGGTGTCTGGGGAGGAGCATTAAACATAGAAAATTTATACAAATATTTTTGAAAGCTGTACGTGAGTCGAGGTATAGAATGTACAAAATGTGAGTTGATTGAGCCGAAAAACTTCGGAGGGAGGGACCTCATATTTTGCACTAAGTTCATTGCTGGATAGAAATTTGCCCCCGGATATGGTGCTGCACATGGACAATGCCCACCATCTGAAGTTCCCTTGTTTCAGTCCCAGAGGAAAGGCAGGATTTTGGAATAAGGGTAACAATAAGAAAGGGTTGGACTAAAGTTTATGTTGGAATCCAGCAGAGGATCCAGTAGAGGATGCAGAGGATGTGGGTAGCAAAGTGCCTGGCATCCAAAACAGACTTGGTAAAGATACTGGCCGGAGTGATTGGAATTACAGTGCGATCCATCTAGGCATGTTTTGAAATGTGGCTATAGGGGAAAATTGGGCTATTTGAGCTGCTTTATAATAGAGGGCAAAGTTGAGTATGGACAGGCCTCCCAAGAGCCTATGTTTAAACACAGTTGAGAGTGCAATACGTGGGCGTTTTTTATTCATGTTTATACACTAGGACCTAAGAGTTTGAACATTCTTGCGGGTACTGGAATGGCAGGGATCGAAAAGAGATATAAAAACCTCAGTAAGTTCACCATTTTAATGGTATGGATACGACACAAGCAGGAGAGGGTCAGTTTAGGCTAGTTATTTATATCAGTTTGGAATTGCTATAGTAGTAGCGAGTAGTTCCACCATAATAGTGTCATAATCCCAAATAAGTGATATAGTGTGGCTGTATTTTAAAGCCAAAAGAATCTTCCAGGGCCTCCTGTGTCCTATGTGGGATATGTAGACAGAGGGCCTCTGACTTATCCATATTTACCCTTAGCCCTGAGTCGGACTTAAAGAGAACCCGTCATGCTAAATAACCCCCTAAACTAAATATATTTTCATAAACTGCCATTAGAGAGCATTGCCTCTATGCCTTTATTGTCCCTCTACATGCCTGTAAACCTAAGCAATGAGGTCCTAAAGCTGTATGCAAATGACCTGTGAAATGTCCAATGAAGCATTAGCATATTCAAGCTGTCCACTCTATTCATGAGTGGGAGGCACAGCCACACCCCCAGTGCTTGACTGACAGCCTGTATAATGATGTGAGGCTGTATAATGATGTGCTTCCTGGTGCTGGTGGCCACACCCCCTGCAGCCTGTGTGTGTGTGTTTAGGAGAGATACAGCAGCTCCAGGCAGCCATGTTATAGCAGAACATGTCAGATTCATGTGTAGCTGATGTCTGTGTCTCTCACCTGTATATTAGGAGGATGCAGCATGTCAGCAGATACTAGCTATGCTTTACTATACATTACACACAGACATGAGCAGGGGGAGGAGAGGGGAGGGGGAACAGGGGCGACATCACTGCCTCTGACCATGTGACCACCCTCATTTACATAATAAAGAATAGATGATTTTACAATGATTAATGTATGAAATAACTAGATAAAGGCTGCGATGGGAGCCTTGTGAGCTGCTCCAACAGGTAGAGGTGACAGGACTAGTGACACACACCTGATGACAGGTGTCCTTTAAAGCTGTTCAGGAAATGCTGTTCAGGAGATGTGTGTGGGCTAGTGATTGACAGGAACAGGTCATCTGCAAAAAGGCTCACTTTATAAGTGTTGCTGGTATTAGAATAGCCCTGAATATCAGGGCTGGCCCATATCACTGCAGCTAAGAGTTCTATAGCTAGAGAAAAAGAGCAGGTGACAGAGGGCAGACTTGACGCTTGCCCCTGGCAATCTGAATAGGGGTAGGGTGAAGTGTAGGGAGTTTGAGGTATGCTACTGCCTGGTCCTAAACAAGCTTAACCCCTTCCAGGTGTGATTGCATGGAGAGTGCTCACGGGCTGAACCCTCTACATAGCCGGTAAGTCTTATCGGACTTACTGGTGATACCCGCGAACGGTACTAGCTTTGCAGGCAGCTTCAAAATGATGGCGGTGAGGATCGTCGTTTATGTGACATCATCAAAATTTAATAACGTTTTTTTCACTGTGTTTAACCCCGTAATGGAAAATAGCACCCAAAGTAAAAAATGACATTTTTCTGCCATTTTGAAACAAATAAAAAATGCTATAAAAAGTGATCAAAAGGTTGTACTGTCCTAAAAATGGTAGCATTGAAAATGTCATCAAAATTTGCAAAAAAATGACACCCGCAGCTCCTTACACCAAAGTATAAAAAAGTTATTAGCACCAAAAGATGGCAAAATCAAAAACATGTTTTTTGTACAGGAGGTTTTAATTTTTTTATAATTTGGGCGCACAGTGAATACCATAAAATCCAGGCCCACAAGAAAAGGGCGCAAATGCATTTTTCCACCATTTTCACTGCATTTTGAATTTTTTCCCACTTCCCAGTACATGGCATGGAATAATAAATACCATCACTATAAAGCGCAGTTTGTTATTGAGAAAACAAGCCGTCACACAGCCCTTTACTAAAAAAGTTATAGATTTTAGAAGATGGGGAGTGAAAAATGGAAATGAAAAAAGAAAAGAGGGTCAGGTCATTAAGGGGTTAAGGGAAGAGGCAAAATCTGTAGTGTTCCAGGACTTTAAACAAGTATGGCCAAAGGACAGTATGTTCAGGTTTTTTCTAATGCTGTGTGGAGCATGGCGGGATGGGATAAAGCCAACTTGCTCTTTATGGATTAGTGCTGGGTGAAGGATGGATGTAAATAACTTCAAGTCTAAATTTAATAAGGAGATGGGTCTATACTTGCTGGGTTGGAGGAGGTCTTAATTTGGCTTGTGCTAAGTAAAAATGCTGGGACATCTGCTTGCTCTGGATGAGGGCATTACAGTAGGCTCGGATGTGTGGAAGTAGGGTGTTAAGAAATTTTTTATAATAAGCGGCGTAAAGTCCATCAGGGCCAAGGGATTTTCCCATTTGCCCAGATTTTTTACCTTCTTTTTAATTACTTCATCAGTATTTGGGGCCATGAGAATCTCTGCTGCTGCTCATGGGAGTGATTGGAGATTAATTGAATTGAGAAAACTTTTTATATTAGTGGGGTTGGTAGGGTGCAGCATAGAGTGATTGAAAAAAGTTATGGAAAGTGACATTCCTATTCTGTGTCTGGATGGAGAAAACCGTGTTAATGCCTTCTTTCTGTTGTATATGAGGTGCCAATATTTTTCCATCTTATTAGTGTATTTGTAAAATAATGCTTGGGTCCATTTTAATGCTCTCTCGGTTCTCGTAGTGAGAAGGGCTTTTACACAGAGTTTGGTGTTGTAGATATCTTTAGTAAGGGTGAGGTGTGTCAGGCACCAGGGATAGTGGACCCACTCGACCACCACAGATGATGATTTAAGCTGATACCTGGAAGTGGAGTCTAAGTGGCACCCAGTTTTCACCAGCGCCAGGCGCAAAGCAGGTTGGACTTGCTGCGGCATGGTACCAGCAGGTCGCTCCACAGTCACTACTTTGTACATGGTGGCGGCCAAGGGGAAGTACAAAGTCATATAGCAGAATTGTAGTCGGAGACAAGCAGGAGATCAGGACAGGTAGCACAGGATCAGAGTCAGGAACATAGCGGAAGGTCAGGACAGGCAGCACGGGATCGAAGTCAATAACGGAACCGGGGTCACAACTGGAATTCACAATACAAGCGCAGGGTATCAGACAGAGCTTTCTCTAAGGTGATGAGGCACAAAGATCCGGCAGGGTGTGCAGGGAAAGGTGGAGCAGGAACAGGTGAGTCGGGGTGCTGGGGCACGGAGAGGGGCAAGGGTGAGCCTGCGACCCGAGACGTGGTTCGTGGGAGCACCCGTGACTGGATGAAGCTGGTTGGCCAGTTCTAGCCTGTGCAGCTGATTTTCTAATGTATGTTGGAGCTGTGTGCGCGCTCTCTCTTACGTTTTGCTGCTAATTTCCATATGGAATTTGAAATTAATTGCTGTGTCAACTGTTGAAGAGAAATATGAGATAAGTTTACCTTTGATTTAAACGTGGGTTTACTAATAAGGCTTCGTTTAGCCGCCAACTATATAGGGTGGATAACTGGACTCCCAATTTAAATGCTGTGAAAAATGACATACAGACTATAAAATGTAGAAAATGGATAAACAAGCTTTATTAATCACAAGTCATGATAAAACAAATGCGTTAAAAAGTATGGCTACAGGAGAGACCAAAATTTACATAAGCAGCAACATACATAGTACATGAGATCAGTAGTAATGAAAGGCATAATAAGGTAACCAACCATTATTAACCCCTTAACGCTCTGCGCCGTAGCTCTACGGCGCATAGGTATAAGGGATGTGTGAAGAGGGCTCACGGGCTGAGTCCTCTTCATACAAAGGTGGGGGTTTTTGCATAATGCATTAAACCCCCACCGCTAATAACCGCGGTCGGTGCTTGCACCGATCGCGGCTATTAACCCCCCGTTGCCGCCGGCAAAGTCGCCGGCGGCATTTAAAAGACGGCGACGCGCAGGCGCCGCCATCTTTTTTTCGATCGCCACGCCCCCGAACGTCATCGGGGGGCGGCGATCGGTTGCCATGGTAGCCTCGTGTCTTCTTTTGACACGAGGCTATCTGGCAGCTGCAGATTCGTTACAATGAGCCAGTGGCTCATTGTAATGAATGTGCTGCAAAAATGCCATATATTGCAATACAGAAGTATTGCAGTATATGGTAGCAGCGATCTGACTATTTAGGGTTAATGTACCCTAGATGGTCTAAAAGATAGTGAAAAAAAAAGAAAAAAAAAAGTTTAAAAAATAAAAAAAATTAATAAAATATTAAAAATTAAAATCACCCCCCTTTCCCTAGAACGGATATAAAACATAATAAACAGTAAAAATCATATTAGGTATCGGCGCGTCCCAAAATGCCCGATCTATCAAAATATAAAAACGGTTACGGCCGGCGGTGAACTCCGAGGCGGGAAATGGCGCCCAAATGTCCGAAATGCGACTTTTACACCTTTTTACATCACATAAAAAAAGAAATAAAAAATGATCAAAATGTCGCACAGACCTCAAAATGGTAGCAATGAAAACGTCGCTTCATTTCGCAAAAAATGACCCCTCACACAAGTATGAAAAAGTTATTAGCGTCAGAAGATGGCAAAATTTTTTTTTTCTTTTTTGTACACATTTGTTTAATTTTTTAAAATGTATTAAAACACAATAAAACCTATATAAATTTGGTATCACCGCGATCGCACCGAACCAAAGAATAAAGTAGGCGTGTTATTTGGAGCGAAGAGTGAAAGTCGTAAAAACTGAGCCCACAATAATGTTTTCCACATTTGGAATTTTTTTTCAGCTTCGCAGTACATGGCATGTTAAAATAAATAAAATTACGGGAAAGTAAAATTTGTTACGCACAAAATAAGCCCTCACACAGGTCTGTACACGGAAAAATGAAAAAGTTATGGATTTTTGAATTTGGAGAGCGAGAAATGAGCCGAAAAACCCTCCGTCCTTAAGGGGTTAAGTATGCCCATCCGGACCACAAGTGATATTTACCATATCAATACAATATAGTGACACTTAAGTAAGAGCATGAATACATTTAGTATAGAATAATGGTCCGGATCCCTATGACCATGGTTACCTGGCTTGTGAAATCCCCCAACGCGCCGCTCTTTTTTTATTTTTTTTGTGCAATGGATTTTCCTATATAGTTGAGAGGAGCACTCAGTGTCCCTTGTCATAACTGCTTTGTATATTGTTATAGGTTTGATTAACCTCTTTATGAACAATTATTAATATTTATTTGTGTTTAAATGCTGTGAGGACTGTGTGGTGCACTGGAGAAAAATACATATTACCCCATTTGTTTCAGTGAAACTCTTTCCATCTATTGGCTAGGTTATTAGAGATGAGCGAACATACTCGTCCGCTCGAGAAAATGGCAGCTCCCGCCGTTTTGCTTTTTGGCGCCAGAAACAGAGCCAATCACAAGCCAGGAGACTCTGCACTCCACCCAGCATGACGTGGTACCCTTACACGTCGATAGCAGTGGTTGGCTGGCCAGATCAGGTGACCCTGGGATAGACTAGCCGCTGCCCGCGCTGCTCGGATCATTCTGTGTCTGGATGCCGCTAGGGAGAGAGCTGCTGCTGGTCAGGGAAAGCGTTAGGGTGTTCTATTAGAATAGTGTTAGGCAGGAGTGATTCAACAAGAACCCAACAGCCCTGCTTAGGGCTACAATAACGTTATACTTTTTTTTTTTTTTGTTTGCTTGTGGTTGGGCTTGCTGGCACTAGTAGTGCAGCTAGTACCATATTGTGAGGAATTTGCAGGGGGACTTGCTACCGTTGTGTTTAGCTCTTAGTGACACACATATCCACCTCAAACACCAAAGTGGGAAAATGTATTAGGGGTTTGATTTCAATTAGGCACAGTCTGCCATTTCCTTTTTATTTTACGTGTATTTTTTCATGACTCAGCGTCATCTCATCAGTGTGCTTTCATACTTGGCTAGAAAATAGCCAAAGGAGAATCCAAATGGCTTACTTACGCCTACAATAGAGTTATATATATTTTATTTCTGGTTGATCTGCTGGTGGCTGTCCTTGCTGCAGTGCATATACTAGCCAATTGTCAGGAATTTGGAGTGAGACTTGCGACCGCTGTGTTTAGCGCTTAGTGACGCACATATCCATCGCAAAGACCGAAGTGGGAAAATTTATTAGGGGTTGGATTTCAATTAGGCACAGTCTGGCAGTTTCTTTTTATTTTACGTTTATTTTTTCATAACTCAGCGTCATCTCATCAGTGTGCTTTCATACTTGGCTAGAAAATAGCCAAAGGAGAATCCAAACGGCTTACTTACGCCTACAATAGCGTTATATATATTTTATTTCTGGTTGATCTGCTGGTGGCTGTCCTTGCTGCAGTGCATATACTAGCCAATTGTCAGGAATTTGGAGTGAGACTTGCGACCGCTGTGTTTAGCGCTTAGTGACGCACATATCCATCGCAAAGACTGAAGTGGGAAAATTTATTAGGGGTTGGATTTCAATTAGGCACAGTCTGGCAGTTTCTTTTTATTTTACGTTTATTTTTTCATAACTCAGCGTCATCTCATCAGTGTGCTTTCATACTTGGCTAGAAAATAGCCAAAGGAGAATCCAAACGGCTTACTTACGCCTACAATAGCGTTATATATATTTTATTTCTGGTTGATCTGCTGGTGGCTGTCCTTGCTGCAGTGCATATACTAGCCAATTGTCAGGAATTTGGAGTGAGACTTGCGACCGCTGTGTTTAGCTCTTAGTGACGCACATATCCATCGCAAAGACCAAAGTGGGAAAATTTATTAGGGATTGGATTTCAATTAGGCACAGTCTGCCATTTCCTTTTTATTTTACGTTTATTTTTTCATAACTCAGCGTCATCTCATCTGGCATAGCAGTGTGCTTTCATACTTGGCTAGAAAATAGCCATAGCAATAGGATAGCATTGTTTGGTTTTAAAAACTAAAAAACACAAAAAAAAACTAAAAAACACAAAAAAACACAAAAAAAAGTAAAAAAAAAATTAAAGTTATAACTTTCATTTTCAAAATGTTTAACCCGAGGGCTAGGGGTAGAGGACGAGGGCGGGGACGTTGGCGTCCAACTACTGCAGGGGTCAGAGGCCGTGGTCCTGGGCGGGGTGAGACACCACCTGCTGATGAGGGAGCAGGGGAACGCCGCAGAGCTACACTCCCTAGGTTCATGTCTCAAGTTACTGGGACTCGTGGTAGAGCACTGTTGAGGCCAGAACAGTGCGAACAGGTGATGTCGTGGATTGCCGACAATGCTTCGAGCAATTTGTCCACCAGTCAGTCTTCCACGCAGTCCACCCATGTCACCGAAATCGGCACTCCTCCAGCTCCTGCGCCTCAGCCTCCTCCCCCCCAGTCTGCCCCCTCCCAGGAAAATTTGCCATTTGAACTGGCATACTCTGAGGAACTGTGTTCTGGACCCTTCCCACAGTCACAAACCACTTGTCCGGTTGCTGCTGAGCAATTTTCCGATGCCCAGGTTTTCCACCAGTCGCAGTCTGTGGGTGATGATGACCTTCTTGACGTAGTGGAAGAAGTGTGTAAAGAGGTGTCCGACGATGAGGAGACACGGTTGTCAGACAGTGGTGAAGTTGTTGTCAGGGCAGGAAGTCCGAGGGGGGAGCAGACTGAGGGATCGGAGGATGATGAGGTGACAGACCCAAGCTGGGTTGAGAGGCCGGGTGAACACAGTGCTTCTGAGACGGAGGAGAGTCCTCGACCAGAACAGGTTGGAAGAGGCAGTGGTGGGGCCAGACGGAGAGGCAGGGCCAGAGCAGGTGCATCAGCGCCAAATGTGTCACGTAGTGAAGCTCCCGTGGCGAGGGCTCCCGCGGCGAGGGCTAGATTTTCAGAAGTCTGGAGGTTCTTTAAGGAAACACCGGATGACCGACGGACTGTGGTGTGCAACCTTTGCCAAACCAGGATCAGCAGGGGTTCCACCACTAGTAGCTTAACTACCACCAGTATGCGCAGGCATATGAATGCTAAACACCCCACTCAGTGGCACCAAGCCCGTTCACCTCCGGCCGTGCACACGATGAGGAGACACGGTTGTCAGACAGTGGTGAAGTTGTTGTCAGGGCAGGAAGTCCGAGGGGGGAGCAGACTGAGGGATCGGAGGATGATGAGGTGACAGACCCAAGCTGGGTTGAGAGGCCGGGTGAACACAGTGCTTCTGAGACGGAGGAGAGTCCTCGACCAGAACAGGTTGGAAGAGGCAGTGGTGGGGCCAGACGGAGAGGCAGGGCCAGAGCAGGTGCATCAGCGCCAAATGTGTCACGTAGTGAAGCTCCCGTGGCGAGGGCTCCCGCGGCGAGGGCTAGATTTTCAGAAGTCTGGAGGTTCTTTAAGGAAACACCGGATGACCGACGGACTGTGGTGTGCAACCTTTGCCAAACCAGGATCAGCAGGGGTTCCACCACTAGTAGCTTAACTACCACCAGTATGCGCAGGCATATGAATGCTAAACACCCCACTCAGTGGCACCAAGCCCGTTCACCTCCGGCCGTGCACACCACTGCTCCTTCCCCTGTGTCAGCTGATAGTCAGCCCCCTGCCCAGGACCCTGGCACAAAAACCCCATCGTCGCCTCCACGATCCTCCACAGCATCCACCAGCGTTCAGCTCTCTATACCCCAGACGCTGGAGCGGAAACGTAAATATAGTGCAACCCACCCGCACGCCCAAGCCCTTAATGTCCACATCTCCAGATTGCTTAGCCTGGAGATGCTGCCCTATAGGCTAGTAGAGACCGAGGCCTTTCGCAACCTCATGGCGGCGGCCGCCCCTCGGTATTCGGTCCCCAGCCGCCACTACTTTTCCCGATGTGCCGTCCCAGCCCTGCACCAGCACGTGTCAGACAACATCATCCGTGCCCTGACCAACGCCGTTTCTGACAAGGTCCACCTGACCACGGACACGTGGACGAGTGCTGCCGGGCAGGGCCACTATATATCGCTGACGGCACATTGGGTTAACTTGGTGGAGGCTGGGACCGAGTCTGACCCTGCGGCTGGTCATATACTGCCGACGCCGAGGATTGCGGGGCCTACCTCGGTCCAGGTCTTTCAGGCCTACTATGCCTCCTCCTCCTCCCACCCCTCCTCCACCTCCTCCTCCAAACTACCATCCGTGGCCATGCCGCCATCAGTCGGTAGCTCTAGGCACAGCATCAGTGCCGTCGCTAAGCGACAGCAGGCGGTGCTCAAACTGCTGAGCCTAGGCGATAAAAGGCACACCGCCCAAGAGCTATTACAGGGCATCACGGCGCAGACTGATCTGTGGCTGGCACCGCTGAACCTGAAGCCAGGCATGGTTGTGTGTGACAACGGCCGTAACCTGGTGGCGGCTCTGCAACTCGGCAGACTGACACATGTGCCATGCCTGGCCCATGTGTTAAATCTGATAGTTCAGCGTTTCCTCAAGACATACCCCAATCTGTCTGATTTGCTCACGAAGGTGCGCCGCATCTGTGCGCATTTCAGGAAGTCCAGCACAGATGCTGCCACTCTCAGGGCAGCGCAGCGCCGCCTCCAACTGCCCGCTCACCGACTGTTGTGCGACGTGCCCACGAGGTGGAATTCAACATTAACCATGTTATCCAGAGTTTACCAGCAGCGCAGAGCGATTGTAGACTGCCAGATGTCAACTTCCACCAGAACTGGTAGTCAGGTCAGTCAGCTTCCTCAAGTCTACAATGAGGAGTGGACGTGGATGTCTGATATCTGTCAGGTGCTGAGTAACTTTGAGGAGTCAACACAGATGGTCAGTGGCGATGCCGCCATCATCAGCCTCACCATCCCGCTGCTTGGCCTGTTGAAAAACTCTCTGATCAGCATGAAGTCGGAAGCTTTGCGCTCGTCACAAGAGACGGGGGAAGAAGATTCCCTTGTTGATAGCCAAAGCACCCTTAGGTCTGTTTCTCAGCGCATATCGGAGGAGGTGGAGGTGGAGGAGGATGAGGAGGAAGAGGAGGAGAATGTTGGTGAGACACAAGAGGGGACCATTGTTGAGTCCTTCACTGTTCAGCGTGTATGGGCAGAAGAAGAGGAGTTGGAGGAGGAGGAAATGGACAGTCAGGCCAGTGAGGGGAGTGAATTCTTAAGTGTTGGTACTCTGGCGCATATGGCAGATTTCATGCTAGGCTGCCTATCCCGTGACCCTCGCGTTCAAAGAATTTATTCCAGCACCGATTACTGGGTATTCACTCTCCTGGACCCACGGTACAAGCAAAATCTTTCCACTCTCATCCGTGGAGAGGAAAGGAGTGTGAGAATGCATGAATACCAGCAGGCCCTGGTGCACAAGCTGAAACACTATTTCCCTTCTGACAGCGCTAGCGGCAGAGTGCGTAGTTCTGCGGGACAAGTAGCGAGGGAGAGTAGGCGTGCAGGCAGCTTGTCCAGCACTGGCAAGGGTACGCTTTACAAGGCTTTTGCCAGCTTTATGTCACCCCAGCAAGACACTGTCACCTGTCCCCAGTCTCGGCAGAGTAGGGCTGATCTTTACAGAAAGATGGTGAGGGAGTACGTAGCTGACCATACCGTCGTCCTAAATGATCACACAGCTCCCTACAACTACTGGGTTTCAAAGCTGGACATGTGGCACGAACTGGCACTGTACGCCTTGGAGGTTCTTGCCTGCCCTGCCGCTAGCGTGTTGTCCGAGCGGGTTTTCAGTGCAGCTGGTGGCATCATCACCGATAAGCGTACACGCCTGTCGACTGACAGCGCTGACAGGCTGATGCTTATTAAGATGAATAAAGCCTGGATTTCTCATAATTTCCAATCTCCACCAGGTGAAGGAAGCTCAACCTGAATAATTTATGCACTCCTCCTCCTCCTCATTTTCCTCCTTCTCCTCCTCTTTGTACACTAAAGCAGAGGAAACTGGCTATTTTTTTGACAGGGCCCACTGGCTCTAGCTATAGTACTTTATGCATTTAATTTTTCTGGAGGGCCACCTACCCGGTCCTCTGTTTTAAACAATTTTTGGGAGTGCCACATACAGGCACTCAATCTATTCAATTTTTCTGGAGGGCCACCTACCTGCTCCTCTGGTTTGAAAACTTTTTTGGACTGCCACATACAGGCACTCAATCTATTCAATTTTTCTGGAGGGCCACCTACCTGCTCCTCTGGTTTGAAAACTTTTTTTGGACTGCCACATACAGGCACTCAATCTATTCAATTTTTCTGGAGGGCCACCTACCTGCTCCTCTGGTTTGAAAACTTTTTTGGACTGCCACATACAGGCACTCAATCTATTTCATTTTTCTGGAGGGCCACCTACCTGCTCCTCTGGTTTGAAAACTTTTTTGGACTGCCACATACAGGCACTCAATCTATTTCATTTTTCTGGAGGGCCACCTACCTGCTCCTCTGGTTTGAAAACTTTTTTGGACTGCCACATACAGGCACTATCCAAATTAAATTGTCTCCATAGCAGCCTCCACACGTTGTCTCCATTGCTACCTCCAAAAGTCGTCCATATAGCTGCCTCCATACATCGTCCCCTTATCAAACGAGGTGTGTCAGGCAGAAAATTGGGTTGTTTTCATGGATTCCACATCAAAGTTGTTAACTTTGTCGCCACCCTGCTGTGTTATCCACAAAATATACTGGCAAACTTTTATCATTTACCAATATTATTTCAGCGCTTCTTGCGCATCTGTTTACATTCCCCTCACCCGCCATATCCTAAACTTATAAGAACGCTACTACACTTGATCTTATACGAAAGGTTCTTAGAAGTGCTGTTTGGGGAGTAGCCTAGAGACAGGGGCTTGGATTGGCGAAAGCTCGCCTGGCAGCGGAGCGCCAGCTCCATGCGCATCATGCGCTTCTTGTGCATCTGTTTACATTCCCCTCACCCGCCATATCCCAAACTTATAAGAACGCTACTACTCTTAACTTGGTGCAGGCTGGGACCGAGTCTGACCCTGGGGCTGGTCATATACTGCCGACGCAGAGAATTGCGGGGCCTACCTCGGTCCAGGTCTCAAAGGCCTAGTATACCTCCTCCTCCTCCCACCCCTCCTCCACCTCCTCCTCCTCCGAATTACCATCCGTGGCCATGGCGCCATCAGTCGGTAGCTCTAGGCACAGCAGCAGTGCCGTCGCTAAGCGACAGCAGGCGGTGCTCAAACTGCTGAGCCTAGGCGATAAAAGGCACACCGCCTAAGAGCTATTACAGGGCATTCCACATCAAACTTGTTAACTTTGTCGCCACCCTGCTGTGTAATCCACAAAATATACTGGCAAACTTTTATCATTTACCGATATTATTTCAGCGCTTCTTGCGCATCTGTTTACATTCCCCTCACCCGCCATATCCCAAACTTATAAGAACGCTACTACACTTGATCTTATACAAAAGGTTCTTAGAAGTGCTGTTTGGGGAGTAGCCTAGAGACAGGGGCTTGGATTGGCGAAAGCTCACCTGGCAGGGGAGCTCCAGCTCCATGCGCATCATGCGCTTCTTGCGCATCTGTTTACATTCCCCTCACCCGCCATATCCCAAACTTATAAGAACGCTACTACACTTGATCTTATACAAAAGGTTCTTAGAAGTGCTGTTTGGGGAGTAGCCTAGAGACAGGGGCTTGGATTGGCGAAAGCTCGCCTGGCAGCGGAGCGCCAGCTCCATTCCAAGATCCAACTAACATAGTTTTAACTGCAGCACCTTTAATCTACTACTAGTTCACTGCCTCCATACATGGTCCCCTTATCAAACGAGCTGTGTCAGGCAGAATTTTGGGTTGTTTTCATGGCTTCCATGTTAACTTTGTCGCCACCCTGCTGTGTAATCCACAAAATATGCTGGCAAACTTTTATCATGTACCGATATTATTTGAGCGCTTCTTGCTCACCTCCTTTGGTTCCTCTCTGCCACCCATTGGTTTGAAGCCTGAGTCCATTTAGGGTATGTCGCCATGCCACTCTCTAGCCTGCCGCTGCTGCCGCTGCCTCTGCATGCCGTCCCCTATAGTGTCAGGGTCAATTATTGGATGTTTTACATGCTATCTAGCTTCATTCTGTCACTCTGTCATGGCCATGCTGTTGCCCATAATTTTGGCATAATGGTGCAATTAAGCAGCCTCAGAGGCATCCATGCATGCTGCCCCTGCTGTTTCCTGTCCATTTCCGTGGTGTTTCCATCCTTTTCTGAGGTTCCCAGGTGTTTGGCCAAGCTTCCCTGTGCAGAGCCTTGGTCCCCTTGAAAAATGCTCGAGTCTCCCATTGACTTCAATGGGGCTCGTTATTCGAGACGAGCACTCGAGCATCGGGAAAAGTTCGTCTCAAATAACGAGTACCCGAGCATTTTAGTGCTCGCTCATCTCTATAGGTTATGTGTCTTGAGTAATTGAATAAATACATGTCTATCCAGACACGTTGGGGCTTACCTGACAGGTAAACAGGTAAATTGGTTTAACCTGTGTAACAGTGGGGATTTGATGGTTTGGAGGTGCGTAGCAATTTACTATGCAAATGTGTTTTGAATGCAGCATTCCTGAAAGTATTAGGAAGCGACTAGAGATGAGCGAGCACTAAAATGCTCGGGTACTCGTTATTCGAGACGAACTTTTCCCGATGCTCGAGTGCTCGTCTCGAATAACGAGCCCCATTGAAGTCAATGGGAGACTCGAGCATTTTTCAAGGGGACCAAGGCTCTGCACAGGGAAGCTTGGCCAAACACCTGGGAACCTCAGAAAAGGATGGAAACACCACGGAAATGGACAGGAAACAGCAGGGGCAGCATGCATGGATGCCTCTGAGGCTGCTTAATTGCACCATTATGCCAAAATTATGGGCAACAGCATGGCCATGACAGAGTGACAGAATGAAGCTAGATAGCATGTAAAACATCCAATAATTGACCCTGACACTATAGGGGACGGCATGCAGAGGCAGCGGCAGCAGCGGCAGGCTAGAGAGTGGCATGGCGACATACCCTAAATGGACTCAGGCTTCAAACCAATGGGTGGCAGAGAGGAACCAAAGGAGGTGAGCAAGAAGCGCTCAAATAATATCGGTACATGATAAAAGTTTGCCAGTATATTTTGTGGATTACACAGCAGGGTGGCGACAAAGTTAACATGGAAGCCATGAAAACAACCCAAAATTCTGCCTGACACAGCTCGTTTGATAAGGGGACCATGTATGGAGGCAGTGAACTAGTAGTAGATTAAAGGTGCTGCAGTTAAAACTATGTTAGTTGGATCTTGGCATGGAGCTGGCGCTCCGCTGCCAGGCGAGCTTTCGCCAATCCAAGCCCCTGTCTCTAGGCTACTCCCCAAACAGCACTTCTAAGAACCTTTTGTATAAGATCAAGTGTAGTAGCGTTCTTATAAGTTTGGGATATGGCGGGTGAGGGGAATGTAAACAGATGCGCAAGAAGCGCTGAAATAATATCGGTAAATGATAAAAGTTTGCCAGTATATTTTGTGGATTACACAGCAGGGTGGCGACAAAGTTAACAAGTTTGATGTGGAATGCCCTGTAATAGCTCTTGGGCGGTGTGCCTTTTATCGCCTAGGCTCAGCAGTTTGAGCACCGCCTGCTGTCGCTTAGCGACGGCACTGCTGCTGTGCCTAGAGCTACCGACTGATGGCGCCATTGCCACGGATGGTTATTCGGAGGAGGAGGAGGTGGAGGAGGGGTGGGAGGAGGAGGAGGTATACTAGGCCTTTGAGACCTGGACCGAGGTAGGCCCCGCAATTCTCTGCGTCGGCAGTATATGACCAGCCCCAGGGTCAGACTCGGTCCCAGCCTGCACCAAGTTAAGTGTAGTAGCGTTCTTATAAGTTTGGGATATGGCGGGTGAGGGGAATGTAAACAGATGCGCAAGAAGCGCATGATGGGCATGGAGCTGGCGCTCCGCTGCCAGGCGAGCTTTCGCCAATCCAAGCCCCTGTCTCTAGGCTACTCCCCAAACAGCACTTCTAAGAACCTTTTGTATAAGATCAAGTGTAGTAGCGTTCTTATAAGTTTAGGATATGGCGGGTGAGGGGAATGTAAACAGATGCGCAAGAAGCGCTGAAATAATATTGGTAAATGATAAAAGTTTGCCAGTATATTTTGTGGATAACACAGCAGGGTGGCGACAAAGTTAACAACTTTGATGTGGAATCCATGAAAACAACCCAAATTTCTGCCTGACACACCTCGTTTGATAAGGGGACAATGTATGGAGGCAGCTATATGGACGACTTTTGGAGGTAGCAATGGAGACAACGTGTGGAGGCTGCTATGGAGACAATTTAATTTGGATAGTGCCTGTATGTGGCAGTCCAAAAAAGTTTTCAAACCAGAGGAGCAGGTAGGTGGCCCTCCAGAAAAATGAAATAGATTGAGTGCCTGTATGTGGAAGTCCAAAAAAGTTTTCAAACCAGAGGAGCAGGTAGGTGGCCCTCCAGAAAAATGAAATAGATTGAGTGCCTGTATGTGGCAGTCCAAAAAAGTTTTCAAACCAGAGGAGCAGGTAGGTGGCCCTCCAGAAAAATTGAATAGACTGAGTGCCTGTATGTGGCAGTCCAAAAAAGTTTTCAAACCAGAGGAGCAGGTAGGTGGCCCTCCAGAAAAATTGAATAGATTGAGTGCCTGTATGTGGCAGTCCAAAAAACTTTTCAAACCAGAGGAGCAGGTAGGTGGCCCTCCAGTAAAATGGAATAGATTGAGTGCCTGTATGTGGCAGTCCAAAAAAGTTTTCAAACCAGAGGAGCAGGTAGGTGGCCCTCCAGAAAAATTGAATAGATTGAGTGCCTGTATGTGGCACTCCCAAAAATTGTTTAAAACAGAGGACCGGGTAGGTGGCCCTCCAGAAAAATTAAATGCATAAAGTACTATAGCTAGAGCCAGTGGGCCCTGTCAAAAAATAGCCAGTTTCCTCTGCTTTAGTGTACAAAGAGGAGGAGAAGGAGGAAAATGAGGAGGAGGAGGAGTGCATAAATTATTCAGGTTGAGCTTCCTTCACCTGGTGGAGATTGGAAATTATGAGAAATCCAGGCTTTATTCATCTTAATATGCGTCAGCCTGTCAGCGCTGTCAGTCGACAGGGGTGTACGCTTATCGGTGATGATGCCACCAGCTGCACTGAAAACCCGCTCGGACAACACGCTAGCGGCAGGGCAGGCAAGAACCTCCAAGGCGTACAGCGCCAGTTCGTGCCACATGTCCAGCTTTGAAACCCAGTAGTTGTAGGGAGCTGTGTGATCATTTAGGACGATGGTATGGTCAGCTACGTACTCCCTCACCATCTTTCTGTAAAGATCAGCCCTACTCTGCCGAGACTGGGGACAGGTGACAGTGTCTTGCTGGGGTGACATAAAGCTGGCAAAAGCCTTGTAAAGCGTACCCTTGCCAGTGCTGGACAAGCTGCCTGCTCGCCTACTCTCCCTCGCTACTTGTCCCGCAGAACTACGCACTCTGCCGCTAGCGCTGTCAGAAGGGAAATAGTGTTTCAGCTTGTGCACCAGGGCCTGCTGGTATTCATGCATTCTCACACTCCTTTCCTCTCCAGGGATGAGAGTGGAAAGATTTTGCTTGTACCGTGGGTCCAGGAGAGTGAATACCCAGTAATCGGTGCTGGAATAAATTCTTTGAACGCGAGGGTCACGGGATAGGCAGCCTAGCATGAAATCTGCCATATGCGCCAGAGTACCAACACTTAAGAATTCACTCCCCTCACTGGCCTGACTGTCCATTTCCTCCTCCTCCAACTCCTCCAACTCCTCTTCTTCTGCCCATACACGCTGAACAGTGAAGGACTCAACAATGGTCCCCTCTTGTGTCTCACCAACATTCTCCTCCTCTTCCTCCTCATCCTCCTCCACCTCCACCTCCTCCGATATGCGCTGAGAAACAGACCTAAGGGTGCTTTGGCTATCAACAAGGGAATCTTCTTCCCCCGTCTCTTGTGACGAGCGCAAAGCTTCCGACTTCATGCTGATCAGAGAGTTTTTCAACAGGCCAAGCAGCGGGATGGTGAGGCTGATGATGGCGGCATCGCCACTGACCATCTGTGTTGACTCCTCAAAGTTACTCAGCACCTGACAGATATCAGACATCCACGTCCACTCCTCATTGTAGACTTGAGGAAGCTGACTGACCTGACTACCAGTTCTGGTGGAAGTTGACATCTGGCAGTCTACAATCGCTCTGCGCTGCTGGTAAACTCTGGATAACATGGTTAATGTTGAATTCCACCTCGTGGGCACGTCGCACAACAGTCGGTGAGCGGGCAGTTGGAGGCGGCGCTGCGCTGCCCTGAGAGTGGCAGCATCTGTGCTGGACTTCCTGAAATGCGCACAGATGCGGCGCACCTTCGTGAGCAAATCAGACAGATTGGGGTATGTCTTGAGGAAACGCTGAACTATCAGATTTAACACATGGGCCAGGCATGGCACATGTGTCAGTCTGCCGAGTTGCAGAGCCGCCACCAGGTTACGGCCGTTGTCACACACAACCATGCCTGGCTTCAGGTTCAGCGGTGCCAGCCACAGATCAGTCTGCGTCGTGATGCCCTGTAATAGCTCTTGGGCGGTGTGCCTTTTATCGCCTAGGCTCAGCAGTTTGAGCACCGCCTGCTGTCGCTTAGCGACGGCACTGCTGCTGTGCCTAGAGCTACCGACTGATGGCGGCATGACCACGGATGGTAGTTTGGAGGAGGAGGTGGAGGAGGGGTGGGAGGAGGAGGAGGCATAGTAGGCCTGAAAGACCTGGACCGAGGTAGGCCCCGCAATCCTCGGCGTCGGCAGTATATGACCAGCCGCAGGGTCAGACTCGGTCCCAGCCTCCACCAAGTTAACCCAATGTGCCGTCAGCGATATATAGTGGCCCTGCCCGGCAGCACTCGTCCACGTGTCCGTGGTCAGGTGGACCTTGTCAGAAACGGCGTTGGTCAGGGCACGGATGATGTTGTCTGACACGTGCTGGTGCAGGGCTGGGACGGCACATCGGGAAAAGTAGTGGCGGCTGGGGACCGAATACCGAGGGGCGGCCGCCGCCATGAGGTTGCGAAAGGCCTCGGTCTCTACTAGCCTATAGGGCAGCATCTCCAGGCTAAGCAATCTGGAGATGTGGACATTAAGGGCTTGGGCGTGCGGGTGGGTTGCACTATATTTACGTTTCCGCTCCAGCGTCTGGGGTATAGAGAGCTGAACGCTGGTGGATGCTGTGGAGGATCGTGGAGGCGACGATGGGGTTTTTGTGCCAGGGTCCTGGGCAGGGGGCTGACTATCAGCTGACACAGGGGAAGGAGCAGTGGTGTGCACGGCCGGAGGTGAACGGGCTTGGTGCCACTGAGTGGGGTGTTTAGCATTCATATGCCTGCGCATACTGGTGGTAGTTAAGCTAGTAGTGGTGGAACCCCTGCTGATCCTGGTTTGGCAAAGGTTGCACACCACAGTCCGTCGGTCATCCGGTGTTTCCTTAAAGAACCTCCAGACTTCTGAAAATCTAGCCCTCGCCGCGGGAGCCCTCGCCACGGGAGCTTCACTACGTGACACATTTGGCGCTGATGCACCTGCTCTGGCCCTGCCTCTCCGTCTGGCCCCACCACTGCCTCTTCCAACCTGTTCTGGTCGAGGACTCTCCTCCGTCTCAGAAGCACTGTGTTCACCCGGCCTCTCAACCCAGCTTGGGTCTGTCACCTCATCATCCTCCGATCCCTCAGTCTGCTCCCCCCTCGGACTTCCTGCCCTGACAACAACTTCACCACTGTCTGACAACCGTGTCTCCTCATCGTCGGACACCTCTTTACACACTTCTTCCACTACGTCAAGAAGGTCATCATCACCCACAGACTGCGACTGGTGGAAAACCTGGGCATCGGAAAATTGCTCAGCAGCAACCGGACAAGTGGTTTGTGACTGTGGGAAGGGTCCAGAAAACAGTTCCTCAGAGTATGCCAGTTCAAATGGCAAATTTTCCTGGGAGGGGGCAGACTGGGGGGGAGGAGGCTGAGGTGCAGGAGCTGGAGGAGTGCCGATTTCGGTGACATGGGTGGACTGCGTGGAAGACTGACTGGTGGACAAATTGCTCGAAGCATTGTCGGCAATCCACGACATCACCTGTTCGCACTGTTCTGGCCTCAACAGTGCTCTACCACGAGTCCCAGTAACTTGAGACATGAACCTAGGGAGTGTAGCTCTGCGGCGTTCCCCTGCTCCCTCATCAGCAGGTGGTGTCTCACCCCGCCCAGGACCACGGCCTCTGACCCCTGCAGTAGTTGGACGCCCACGTCCCCGCCCTCGTCCTCTACCCCTAGCCCTCGGGTTAAACATTTTGAAAATGAAAGTTATAACTTTAATTTTTTTTTAACTTTTTTTGTGTTTTTTTGTGTTTTTTAGTTTTTTTTTGTGTTTTTTAGTTTTTAAAACCAAACAATGCTATCCTATTGCTATGGCTATTTTCTAGCCAAGTATGAAAGCACACTGCTATGCCAGATGAGATGACGCTGAGTTATGAAAAAATAAACGTAAAATAAAAAGGAAATGGCAGACTGTGCCTAATTGAAATCCAACCCCTAATAAATTTTCCCACTTTGGTCTTTGCGATGGATATGTGCGTCACTAAGCGCTAAACACAGCGGTCGCAAGTCTCACACCAAATTCCTGACAATTGGCTAGTATATGCACTGCAGCAAGGACAGCCACCAGCAGATCAACCAGAAATAAAATATATATAACGCTATTGTAGGCGTAAGTAAGCCGTTTGGATTCTCCTTTGGCTATTTTCTAGCCAAGTATGAAAGCACACTGATGAGATGACGCTGAGTTATGAAAAAATAAACGTAAAATAAAAAGAAACTGCCAGACTGTGCCTAATTGAAATCCAACCCCTAATAAATTTTCCCACTTCGGTCTTTGCGATGGATATGTGCGTCACTAAGCGCTAAACACAGCGGTCGCAAGTCTCACTCCAAATTCCTGACAATTGGCTAGTATATGCACTGCAGCAAGGACAGCCACCAGCAGATCAACCAGAAATAAAATATATATAACGCTATTGTAGGCGTAAGTAAGCCGTTTGGATTCTCCTTTGGCTATTTTCTAGCCAAGTATGAAAGCACACTGATGAGATGACGCTGAGTTATGAAAAAATAAACGTAAAATAAAAAGAAACTGCCAGACTGTGCCTAATTGAAATCCAACCCCTAATAAATTTTCCCACTTCGGTCTTTGCGATGGATATGTGCGTCACTAAGCGCTAAACACAGCGGTCGCAAGTCTCACTCCAAATTCCTGACAATTGGCTAGTATATGCACTGCAGCAAGGACAGCCACCAGCAGATCAACCAGAAATAAAATATATATAACTCTATTGTAGGCGTAAGTAAGCCATTTGGATTCTCCTTTGGCTATTTTCTAGCCAAGTATGAAAGCACACTGATGAGATGACGCTGAGTTATGAAAAAATAAACGTAAAATAAAAAGAAACTGCCAGACTGTGCCTAATTGAAATCCAACCCCTAATAAATTTTCCCACTTCAGTCTTTGTGATGGATATGTGCGTCACTAAGCGCTAAACACAGCGGTCGCAAGTCTCACTCCAAATTCCTGACAATTGGCTAGTAGATGCACTGCAGCAAGGACAGCCACCAGCAGATCAACCGGAAATAAAATATATATAACGCTATTGTAGGCGTAAGTAAGCCGTTTGGATTCTCCTTTGGCTATTTTCTAGCCAAGTATGAAAGCACACTGATGAGATGACGCTGAGTTATGAAAAAATAAACGTAAAACAAAAAGAAACTGCCAGACTGTGCCTAATTGAAATCCAACCCCTAATAAATTTTCCCACTTCAGTCTTTGCGATGGATATGTGCGTCACTAAGCGCTAAACACAGCGGTCGCAAGTCTCACTCCAAATTCCTGACAATTGGCTAGTATATGCACTGCAGCAAGGACAGCCACCAGCAGATCAACCAGAAATAAAATATATATAACGCTATTGTAGGCGTAAGTAAGCCGTTTGGATTCTCCTTTGGCTATTTTCTAGCCAAGTATGAAAGCACACTGATGAGATGACGCTGAGTTATGAAAAAATAAACGTAAAATAAAAAGGAAATGGCAGACTGTGCCTAATTGAAATCAAACCCCTAATACATTTTCCTACTTTGGTGTTTGAGGTGGATATGTGTGTCACTAAGAGCTAAACACAACGGTAGCAAGTCCCCCTGCAAATTCCTCACAATATGGTACTAGCTGCACTACTAGTGCCAGCAAGCCCAGCCACAAGCAAACAAAAAAAAAAAAAGTATAACGTTATTGTAGCCCTAAGAAGGGCTGTTGGGTTCTTGTTGAATCACTCCTGCCTAACACTATTCTAATAGAACACCCTAACGCTTTCCCTGACCAGCAGCAGCTCTCTCCCTAGCGGCATCCAGACACAGAATGATCCGAGCAGCGCGGGCAGCGGCTAGTCTATCCCAGGGTCACCTGATCTGGCCAGCCAACCACTGCTATCGACGTGTAAGGGTACCACGTCATGCTGGGTGGAGTGCAGAGTCTCCTGGCTTGTGATTGGCTCTGTTTCTGGCCGCCAAAAAGCAAAACGGCGGGAGCTGCCATTTTCTCGAGCGGGCGAAGTATTCGTCCGAGCAACGAGCAGTTTCGAGTACGCTAATGCTCGAACGAGCATCAAGCTCGGACGAGTATGTTCGCTCATCTCTAGAAGCGACCCTTAGGGTCAGAACCGGAGTCCTGCCGATGAAACGGGAAGTATAGCCGTCCCCTCTTACTTTTCTAGCATGTGAGTCTAAATAAACCCGCCTGAAGCGCACAATCTTAGTGAATGGTTCACAGTGCATTCTGTTCGGACAATGGACTTTGGGTGAACTCCGTTGGACAGGTAAGTAAATGTGCCCCATTATTGAGTTAGATATTGGCTCAATCTTGTAGGGACTAATTGTCGCCCTGTGTGCAATGCAACCTTAGGAAAAATTGGGAGGAGGAGGAGAAAAAAAAACAACAGGGGAAACAATAACATATGGACGAGTAGTCCGGACAAAGAAGTATCGTGGAGAGGACATAAAATGGCCTCTCGCTGAGGATACCACTGAGATCAACATATCTCCAGGGTCAAATAATACTCAAAAAAGGTGTAATATATACCCAGGCAGTTGCGTATATGGCATGTGCTGTTACATTATTTGCGGAAAGCAATAAACCGACAGGAAATTAACTAACTAGTGGAAAACCCATTGTAAACAAATTTGTCAGGAGGGGCTTGCTCCTCACAGGGGTTCCCAGCTCGTTCCAGTGCTCTGCGTCTTTTTTCATGGAGTGACCCGTAAATTGAGTAAATGAAAGAGAGAAGGGGAAAACAACAACAGTATCTCATTTGTGCCGTTAGAAGTGCTGCAGTAATAGGGCGCAGGTCTTGCCGTCTGGCCAGTATGGCAGGACAAATGTCAGGAAACAGTTTTAACGAGTCTAGTAGACCAGGAAAAGAAGCACTGTCTTTGGTGGCATGGAGCATGAGGTCCCTAGAGTCCTTATGTTGAAGTTTGGGTACCACGTCTCTGGGTGATCACTCCGGTCTAGGTCTGCCCAGCGCTTGATGTATTTGCACTATGTAGAGGAGATTAGGGTCCACTTGAGGCAGGAGAGCAGTAAAGATGTTGATGGCTGTTTCCTTGAGAGAAGTAATAGATTCTAGGAGTCATCTGATTCTAATACTGCCCCTCCTAGATCTATTTTCCAGATCTTCGCATTTCAGTTCCAGTGCCGCACTGCGGCTTAGATGGTCTTCAAGTTGTTCTCTGTCTTCCTCAAGGGCATAAGCTGTGTCATCCATGCGGCGTTCCAGGTCATCTGTTCTGGTCACTATGTCATGGAGTTGTTTGGTAAAAGTCTCCACTGCTTTAGAGAGCTCCTTGCAGAATGTCTCCTCTATGGATCTCAGGAAATAGCAAGTGGGGTGGACTAGAATTCTGACAGTGGAGGGTTGTGGGATGAATGTGGTTGAGGTCGGGTGTGCGGCGATGCCGCCATAGTTGGTCTACTTCGGCTTAAAGCTGTTGCAAGAGTTCTGAGATGGAAGGGTCAGAGGGTGATGGGTCTTTCTTGCCCTTGGATCTTGTCATATGTTTACGTTGAGATGGTGCTTGGTGTGGTGTGTAGGGGGAGTTGTAGCTGGGGATTTCTGGTGGCAGTGACCCTAGGAGAAGAACTCAAATTGGCATTATTAACTCCACTGGGCACCGCATATGTGAGTAAAGAGTGTCTGTCTCTGAAGCGGTGATGGGGGGGAACTGTGTGTTGGCTGATGTATAGATGAATAGTGCACTGGCCTTTTAAGAGCGACCTATTATGATGGCGGAGGGTCAGACCGATGCCTCGGATGGCCGTCCTGTTGTTAATATTATGGGGCAGCCAGAGGCCCAGCTGCGTGGTCAGGGTTTGAGACCCTTTTACACAATGAGGGGAAAGATCCTGCTTTGTGGCAGTGTGGCAGTTATAGACCAATTTCTCTTCTTAACACAGAAGTGAAGTGGTGGGCCATAGTAATGGCTAGCAGACTTTGTAAACTCTTATCTAAGCTGGTCTCCCAGGAACAAGTTGAGGGGAGGCAGGGCCATGAGAATACATGCAGGGCTACTGTATCTCCTTGATTGAATATGCCAGGAAGCACAAGATCCCACTTATGTTATTAGGTACTGATGCTGAAAAAGCATCCCAAGGGGTTAAGTGGACATTAATTGAGACAGAAGCTTATGGCATTTTGCTTCCCTTTAGCATTTATCCAGGGAGTGTTTTCATTATATTCAACCCCTCATGCTTTACATAAAGGTCAATCGCACCCTTTCCGAACCGTTGTCAATTTTGAACAGGAAATGTCAGTGGTATCCATTATCCCCCTATCTTTTCATCTTGGAAACATTGCTATGAAGCATCCAAGTAAGTGTGGAGGTAATGGGGCTGGAGGTAGAGGGCCACTACCACAAGTCAGCGCCTTTTGCTGACGATTTGTTGATTTTCTCTTCCAACCCAGCAGTCTTCCTCTGCAAACCTGTTTGAAAAATTCAAGAAGCTCTCTTTCTTCAAAGTCAATTTTGACAAATCGAGATCCGCATCGCAGCTAGATTCTTTAAAGGCTAATTCACCACTACAGGACTCTATCAAATATCAAGGTATGCAATTACTGTCAGACCCTGCAAACTTTTTTGTTCTGAAACACCAACCCTTCTTGTCAGCTATTAAAGGCCAACTTCAGTTGAAGACCCCCTTCTTGTCATGGTTTGGGAGGAAGAATATCCTGTAGACATACATAATTCCTAAGATCACTTATCTGCTCCAAATCACCCCAATTAAACTGACAATTGCCTATTTTAATAAGCTTTCACTACTTTGGGATAGATGAAAACCCCGGGTACCAGCTGTTATCGCTTGGAAAGCAGGAGGGTGGCATTTTCACATGATCTGTTGCCCTCTAGTTTTTATGTGTGTTTGTCAGATGTTTTTATCACCTACAGAAATACAAGTGCAATCATTTTATGAGTAACAAAAGCTTTTATTGACAGTTAGAAGGAGTTAATGAAGCAAGTCAATATTTGCAGTGTTGACCCTTCTTCTTCAGGACCCCTGCAATTCTCCCTGGCACCTCTCAATCAACTTCTGGACCAAATCCTGACTGATAGCAGTCCATTCTTGCACAATCAATGCTTGCATTTTGTCACAATTTGTTGTTTTTTGTTTGTCCACCTGTCTCTTGATGATTGACTACAAGTTCTCAATGGGATTAAGATCTGGGGAGTTTCCAGGCCATGGACCCAAAATCTCTGTTTTGTTCCCTGAGCCATTTACTTATCACCTTTGCATTATGGCAAGGTGCTCCATCATGCTGGAAAATGCATTGTTGATCACCAAACTGCTCTTGGACAGTTGGGAGAAGTTGCTCTTGGAGGACATTCTGGTACCATTCTTTAATCATGGATGTGTTTTTAGGCAAGACTGTGAGAGAGACGATTCCCTTGGCTGAGAAGCAACCCCACACATGAATGGTTGCAGGATGCTTCACAGTTGGCATGAAACAAGACTGGTTGGTATCGCTCACCTTGTCTTCTCCGAAAAAGCTGTTTTCCAGATGTTCCAAACAATCGGAAAGGGTATTCATCAGAGAAAATGACTTTACCCCATTCCTCAGCAGTACACTCCCTGTACCTTTTGCAGAATATCAGTCTTTCCTTGATGTTTTTTCTGGAGAGAAGTGGCTTCTTTGCTGCCCTCGTTGACACCAGGCCTTGCTCAAAGAGTCTCTGCCTCACAGTGCGTGCAGATGCACTTACACCAGCCTGCTGCCATTCCTGAGCAAGCTCTGCACTGCTGGTAGCCCATTCACGAAACTGAAAGAGACGGTCCTGGTGCTTACTGGTCCTTGTTGGGCGCCCTGGGGCCTTTTTGGCAACAATGGAACCTCTCTCCTTGAATTCCTTGATGATGCGATAAATTGTTGACTGAGGTGCAATCTTTCTAGCTACGATACTCCTCCCTGTTAGGCCAGTTTTGTGCAGTGCAATGATGGCTGCACGTGTTTCTTTAGAGAAAACCATGGTTAACAGAAGAGAAACAATGATGCCAAGCACCAGTCTCCTTTTAAAGTGTCCAGTGGTGTGATTCTTACTTAATCATGAAAGATTGATATCCATACCTGTCCTCATCAACACACACAACTGCAAATTGCCATTATGAAACCTGATGCAGTAGACTTTTGTATCATTCTCAAATCTTTTGGCCATGACTATACAGGGCAACACAACTCAATAGTAGTATAGTAGTATATAAGGCTGGAAAAGACGCAAGTCCATCAAGTCCAACCTTTAGAATTAAATAAATGTTTTATCCCCATAACCCGTGATATTTTTTCTCTCCAGAAAGGTATCCAGGCCTCTCTTGAACATGTACATAGAGTCCACCATAACAACCTACTGCGGCAGAGAGTTACATAGTCTCACTGCTCGTACAGTAAAGAACCTTTGTCTATGTTGATGGTAAAATCGCCTCTCCTCTAGGCGCAGAAGATGCCCCCTTGTCCTGGTCACAGACCTAGGTATAAAAAGATCTTTGGAGAGATCCTTGTACTGTCCGTTCAGGTATTTGTACATTGTAATGAGGTCTCCCCTCAGTCGTTTTCTAAACTAAATAATCCCAAATTTTGTAATCTGTCACTGTATTCTAATCCCTCCATTCCCCTAATAATCCTGGTTGCTCTCCTCTACACCCGTTCCAGCTCTACTATATCCTTTTTATACACTGGTGCCCAAAACTGTACACAATATTCCATGTGTGGTCTGACCAGGGATTTGTATAAGGGCAAAACTATGTCTTTATCATGAGAATCTATTCCTCTCTTGATACATCCCATAATTTTATTTGCTTTAGCAGCAGCCGCCTGGCTCTGGTCACTAAAATTAAGTTTACCATCCACCAATACCCCCAAGTCCTTTTCAGCTTCAGTTTTACTAAGTAATTGACCGTTTAGAACATAATTATACTTTTTGTTTCCATGGCCCAAGTGCATAACTTTACATTTATCTACATTAAACCTCATCAACAATTTCTCTGCCCACTCCTCAAGCTTCCACAAATCCCTCTGTAATGCTAAACTATCGACCTCAGTATTTATTACTTTACACAGCTTAGTATCATCTGCAAATATTGAAACTTGACTGTGTAAACCCACTACAAGGTCATTAATAAAAATATTAAAAAGAAGTGGCCCCAATACTGACCCCTGTGGCACTCCACTGGTAACATCAACCCAATCTGAGAATGTGCCATTAATGACCAACCTCTGTTTTCTATCACTAAGCCAATTACTTACCCAAATACACAGATTTTCTCCTATTCCCAGCAGTCTCATTTTATATACCAACCTTTTATGTGGCACGGTGTCAAATGCCTTTGAAAAGTCCAGATATACAACATCCACATTGTCCCCCAGATCCAGGCTTGAACTTACCTCCTCGTAGAAACCAATCAGATTAGTCTGACAGGACCGATCTCTCATAAACCCATGCTGACGCTGGGTTATAAGGTTGTGCACAGTGAGATACTCCAGGATAGCATCTCTAACAAACCCCTCAAATATTTTCCCCACCACAGCAGTTAGACTCACGGGTCTGTAGTTTCCAGGATCACTATTTGATCCTTTTTTGTATATTGGTACCACATTTGCTATGCGCCAGTCCTGTGGAACATAACCAGTCCTCAGTGAATCTTAAAATATTAAAAATAACGGTCTGTCTATCACCGTACATAATTCATGCAAATCCCGGGGGTGTATGCCATCTGGCCCCGGTGATTTATCTATCTTAGTGGTTGCGAGGCAGCGCCGTACCTCTTCCTGGGTTAAACTGTTGACATTCCAAAAAGAATTTACATTATTCCTCATTGTGTCTTCCACCAGGGGATTTTCCTGGGTAAAGACAGTTGAGAAGGCGACATTCAGTAGATTGGCCCTTTCCTCATCTCCTTCCACCATGACCCCCATGTTATTTCTAAGGGAACCCACACTCTCTGTTTTTAGTTTCTTATCATTTATATACTTGAAAAATAATTTGGGGTTATTTTTGCTCTCCCTGGCAATATTTCTCTCAGTCTCTATTTTTGCGGCCTTTATCTGCTTTTTACATGATTTATTTTTCTCTCTATAATCCTGTAATGCCTCATCACTACCTTCACGTTTTAGCACCTTAAAAGCCTATTCTTTCTCGCTTATTGCTTTCCTTACAAGACTAGTTAGCCACATAGGCTTTTTCTTGTTCCTTTTATGCTTTTTCCCATAAGGTATGTGTTTCTCACAGGACTTTTTCAGAATATATGAGAAAAAGTCCAATTTTTTGGGGGGGGCTTTTGTCTTTGAGAACATTATCCCAGTATATGCCTTTAAGGTCTTCCCTTAGTTGCTGAAAATTTGCCCCCCTGAAGTTTAGAGTGCTGGTTGCCTCTTCACTAACGCTCTTAGTAAAGCGTAATACAAAATCAATGATATTATGATCACTATTCCCCAGGTTCCTCCCAACCTGTAGTTTTGATACCCTATCAGGTCTGTTGGTAAGGATAAGGTCCAGCAGTGCCCCCCCCTCTTGTTGGCTCCAAGACTAGTTGCGACAGGTAATTGTCTTTTGTTGTTGACAAGAACCTGCTACCTTTGAAGGACCTGCAGGTTTCTGCCCCCCAGTCGATATCTGGGTAATTGAAGTCCCCCATGATAAGTACTTCACCATGCTTTGAAGCCGCATCCATTTCACTTATCAGCATTTCCTCTGCTGCCTCCATTATATTTGGAGCCTTATAACAAACCCCTAGTAATATTTTATTATTCTTTTTCCCTCCCCTTATCTCCACCCATAGGGACTCCACATTTGCATTTGCGTTACTGATGTCATCTCGCAAGACAGGCTTGAGGCAAGAATTCACATATAAACAAACCCCTCCCCCTTTTTTATTTATACAATCTTTTCTAAAAAGACTATAACCATCTATAGCAACAGCCCAGTCATAGCTACTGTCCAGCCATGTCTCGCTGATACCCACTATATCATATTTCCGCACCAACATCAAGAGTTACAGTTCCTCCATTTTGTTTGTAAGGCTTCTGGCATTTGTGTACATAGACTTTATATGGTTTTCCCTGTCCGTATTCCTTTTGTTCTTATTACCCAATCTCATTCCAGCCCCCTTTCTCCCCCATGGACAATGACTCTTCCCAGCTCTCTATCTACACTGTCTATTTGCCCTGCACAAGTGTAGTTGCCCTCCCCCAGGTCTCTAGTTTAAACACTCTTCCAACCTTCTAGCCATTTTTTCCCCCAAAACAGCTGCACCCTCCCCATTGAGGTGCAGCCCATCCCTACTGTAGAGCCTGTAGCCGACAGAAAGGTCAGCCCAGTTCTCCATGAACCCAAAACCCTCCTTCCTACACCAACTTTTGAGCCACTTATTTACTTCCCTGATCTCCCGCTGTCTTTCTGGTGTGGCACGTGGTACAGGCAGTATTTCGGAGAAAACTACCTTTGAGGTCCTTGCCCTGAGCTTATGGCCTAAATCCCTGAAATCATTTTTAAGGACCTTCCACCTACCTCTTATTTTGTCATTAGTGCCAATGTAGACCATGACCGCTGGTTCCTCACCAGCCCCTCCCAGTAATCCGTCAACCCGATCCGCAACATGCCGAACCCGAGCACCCGGCAAACAACACACTGTTCGTTATGCACGGTCTTTGTGACAGATTGCCCTGTGTGTTCCCCTAATAATGGAATCTCCCACTACCAGCACCTGTCTGATCTTGCCTGTGCTCCCATTACCCTTCTTACTGGAGCCTGGCAAACTTATTGGGGTGCACCAGATCAGGACTAGACTCCCTACAACTCTTCCCTCTACCCCGCCTTCTACATGTTACCCAACTAGCTGCCCCCTCACTCTGCACCTCCATACTTCCCTACCCACACCCATCTTCCCCAGAGAGTTTGTGCTCCAGGAGCAGCAAACTTCGCTCCATATTGTCAATTGCCCGCAGCCTTGAAACTTGCTCATTTAGATCCAGAATCTGGGCTTCCAGATGAGCAATTTTCACACATCCCACACAGCAGTATTCCCCCTCGAACGGCTGTTCAAGGAAAGCATACATGGCTCAGGATGTACACTGTGTAGCAATGCCACTTATGGAGTCAATTGTTCTAATGGGGATTACAATAGAAATATGCACAGAAAGAAGAATTTACAGTCAAAGTAACACAAAATACAGCAGTTACCTGCTAAAGCCCCTCAAACGTAAGTCCCTTAAACGTAAGTCACACTTAAGACACTGCACACACTTCGGATCAATGCACACTCGCTTTTCTAATGCTTTTCTTAAAGGTTATCTGCCACAAAAATCTGCAGAGCTCACTGCAACAAGATCTGGCTGCAAACCACCAAACAAACTGACCACAGAAGTATATAAAGGCTGCTAATTAGATAGCCACACCCCACTATTAATTAGGCAGCACCTGTGACTATACTGTCTAGATAAGTAAGGTGAATGCCTCCCTATACTCCCCACACAATATACAGATTATACAAGTAAAATACCTTCAGATCTACTTGGTTGCAATAAAACTCACACAATGAATATCAGGAAATAAAAATGTAGATGCACTTATCTGTTACTGGATCCAAAAAGTACTCCTTCCCTTAAACGTAAGTCACACTTAAGACACTGCACACACTTCGGATCAATGCACACTCGCCACCAAGCTCGTACACTCGCTTTTCTGATGCTTTTTTTAAAGGTTATGTGCCACAAAAATCTGCAGAGCTCACTGCAACAAGAGTCAATAGAATAGAAAACCGCCGGAGACTGGCAAGTCACCTAGCGGGATGTCGGCACTACCAGACCAGGAGCGGGAGTAATTGATGGCAGAGGCACAGGCACAGCACTTCGGGCTTGATTTGATTAGGATATATGGGTGGTACACAGCTGTTCAACCAGGTAGATGATCCATGCAAACAAATAAAGACAAGAGATAGTGGCACTCACCCGGGAATCTTCTTTATTCAGCTTGATGCATAAGACAAGGAGGTGCAGCACAAGAAAGGCTTCGGCGACGGGCCGTTTCGCACAGTCCTGCGCTTCGTCTAGCCGTATGAGGGACGCCAATGGAGTCGAGGTTATAACCGTCCTCTCTCTGACGTCACTCATGAAGAAATCATGTGATCAAGGGAATCATGTGATCGGGAAAAATGGGGTGTGTGCAGGGGTATGGGCGGTGCTCGCACAGGACCGTCAGCTGACCAGTCCCATTCCGAACGCCGCCGTCATTCACAGTCGTCCAGACCGCAGCGTTATACAAAAAGGGAAAAGGGAGGGGGGGGGGGGGAAACCAGCAAGTTACACATAATCCTATTAACATCACATAATTAAAAACAACTTCCTTACAGTGTGATATATCAAAATGTTACAAAGGGCAAGTTGGCCTAATATATATTTCTCTTCTAGCATCTCGTAAATCTACAGAAACACCGCCATGTCATTTTTATCATTTAGTCCTACTGGACCTTCTGCTTCTGTCTTAAGGATCCATCTAGCCTCGCACCGGAGGAGCTCTCTATGTCTATCTCCTCCGTTGGTATTCACTGTTACCCTTTCTATCCCCGCGAAGGAAAATGCATCTGGGTTACCTGCATGCACTGTATGTACATGTTGTATCAGTCTTGGGGAGCCTTTTCCTGTAATCACTGAACAATGGTGTTCCCTGAACCTAATAAAAAGAGGTCTGATGGTTTTGCCTATGTAGAATCGTCTACATGGGCAGAAGACAACGTAGACTACGTAATCAGTTTTACAACTAATAAAATGTTTCACAGTAGTTGTGACCCCTCCTATCTGGAGAGTCTTGTCCCTTAAATGAAATTTACAGAAATTACAGTGGTGGCATGGAAAGTTACCTTGTGGAGTCGCTTTGTCTAACCATGTAGTTTTATCATCTCCAAATCTACTTCTGACAAGGAGGTTCTTAAGAGTGGGATTACGTCTGAAGGCCACCATAGGTCTATTGGCCGTGAGTGTTTTAAGCTCCGGGTCCCTTTCTAATATATTCCAGTTTTTCTGAATGGCCTTACGAATATTGTTCTCATTGGGTCCAAAGTCGAAGGTGAATGTAAATCTGTCCCTCTCATATTTCTTATTCCGACCCCCGTGTATCAACTTCCTCTTTTCTGGCTGTGAGGCCCTTTCAAAAGCCTTTCCAATGATGTCGTCAGGGTACCCTCTGGCTCTAAGTCTGTCCCTTAGTTCGACCGCTTGTTTTAGGAAGGATTCGTTTGTGTCATTGATGCATCTCAAGCGGACGAACTGACCATATGGAATGGCTCTCTTGACGTGGTCTGGATGGGCACTATCGTAATGCAATAGTGCGTTGGTGGCCGTGGATTTACGAAACTCACTCACTTGGATGTGATCATGTAGCGCGTCCACTTGGACATCGCTGCGGTCTGGACGACTGTGCATGACAGCGGCGTTCGGAATGGGACTGGTCAGCTGACGGTCCTGTGCGAGCACCACCCATACCCCTGCACACACCCCATTTTTCCCGATCACATGATTCCCTTGATCACATGATTTCTTCATGAGTGACGTCAGAGAGAGGACGGTTATAACCCCGACTCCATTGGCGTCCCTCATACGGCTAGACGAAGCGCAGGACTGCACGAAATGGCCCGTCACCGAAGCCTTTCTTGTGCTGCACATCCCTGTCTTATGCATCAAGCTGAATAAAGAAGATTCCCGGGTGAGTGCCGCTATCTCTTGTCTTTATTTGTTTGCATGGATCATCTACCTGGTTGAACAGCTGTGCACCACCCATATATCCTAATTAAATCAAGCCCGAAGTGCTGTGCCTGTGCCTCTGCCATCAATTACTCCCGCTCTTGGTCTGGCAGTGCCGACATCCCGCTAGGTGACTTGCCAGTCTCCGGCGGTTTTCTATTCTATTGACTCTGTGCACACTGTTGCGTCTGAGCACGCCGCAAGACCATTGTATCCAAGGAACTACATGGAAATGGACACGAATCAGGAAATGGGCTGCAACAATACTGCATTAAACATAGGCAGGGAGGATGCAAGCACATTTTTCGAACAGTGTGATCAAAAAGACGAGTTGCAAGTCTTAAGTACAAAGGCCCTAGAACAAAAAATCTCACATCTAGCAGAAAAAGAGATACGCCTCTTTTGGACCATTAAGTCCCTTAAAACCTACAACGAACACAACCGTGTTCCCAGAGGACTACGTCCATATAAAGAAGCATCACAGTACCAGGACGACCCCAATTTTCTGGAGAGGTGGAACAGTATCCAACTCGCCTGCTCCCTGGAACTCATGCGACTAGTGCTAAGCAAAAATGAAGAAGAATATGAGCATGTGACTTCTGATTTATGTAGAGCAAAGATTGAGCTGAGGACCCGCCTAACGGAGAAGCAAAATGACACCTTCTACAAAAAACTAGAAAAAAGGCTGGTTCCATTACAGGCAGAAATTAAAGAAAAGAAACGTGATAAATTCATGCGCGACAAAAGCGACTTTGAAATGGGTCGCATCTTTAGTTGGCGAACAAAGAAATCCATAAAATGAAATAAACCTAATAAACGTCGCGCCACAGACTTCTGGACGACCGAATCAGATTCTAGTAGCTCCGAGGAACGAGGCCCTACTACAACCGACGGCAGAGAGGAACCCATTACTCCAGCACCAGGAACCCCTTTAGGGGGAATGAATCGAGATGCAGAATCCGGAGGGGAAGGCGCCGGAAGAGGCAGAGGGAGATGGAAACCGAGCCAAAAGAGAAAGAAGGTTTCCTGGCGTTAGCACCTACTAATCCCGCTCCAGACTCAACGCCGGACTGTAACGTGATAAACCTGTCCAAAATGACTCTGGACGATGTCTGCTTGTCAGCCCTATCCAAAGGCCTGAACTTTAGTATCCCTAGGAGTTTTGATTTTGTACAATTTCAGATTGACCTCTATAAATCCATTAGGAAAATAGCATTAAGAAAGTTGTTTGATAACATTAACTCTAGGGATAAACCTTATGAGAGAAAACCAGAGGGAGAAACACCCTGTATAGGACCATTAGGCTTTCACGTCAACAGTCCCCTTGAAAGTACAGACTTAATTTGTTTAGACACATTACATGGTCTACTGATGGAAAATGATGACTCCACACACAACACCTCGGTACATTATGCTTCCAACACCTCCGAATTCAGAGGTGGTAACCGATCCACTTTCTGTCCTCCCTTGCCGTCCGGCTCTTCCATTGACATATTTTATGGACAGGTCTGTAGAGAAGTGAGGGCCTTGATTTATCCCACTCAGGCCCCTAATCTATCCACCGAGGAGTGGAAGGCCCTGCAAAAATTAAAAAAGGATGAATGCCTCGTTATAAAGCTGGCCGACAAGGGCGGAAATATAGTAATTATGCAGGAAGACTACTATGTGCAGAGGCCGAAAGGCAACTTAACGACACCTCTGCTTATATACGATTGGCAGGAGATCCTACATCTAAGTATTTGTCACTTCTACGCTCAGTCCAGAGACGAGCAGTGGAGAAAGGGGTACTCTCAGATAAGACAGCCGAGAAACTACTCCCTAAATTCCCCAAGAAACCCTCATGGTATTTCCTCCCTAAGATTCATAAGTCACCGAGTCGACCCCCAGGTCGACCTATTGTCGCGGGGATTGGCTCGGTGACCGAATCTTTGTCGCAATTTGTGGATTGGCTGCTCAGACCTATCCTAGCCGATATTCCATCGTATTTGAAAGACACTAACTCATTTCTACGGGCTGTAGAGGGCATCCCTTGGCGAGAGGACCTCAAGCTCACATCCTTCGATGTTGAAAGCCTATATACTAGGATCCCCCACCAAGAGGGAGTGGAGGCTATCTGCCTCGTCTTACGCAAGACAGATAAAAGTGACGCCCTTATAGAATTTATACGTGAGGCCCTATTATTTATCCTTACCCATAACTCGTTCCTGTTTAACAATCAATGGTTTAACCAGATTACAGGAACGGCCATGGGCACACCGGTCGCATGTACCTTTGCCAATATTTTTCTGGCCGTTTTTGAAAGTAGGTATATCCTGAACACGGCCAACCCATTTATTAAACATATACATACTTATTTAAGGTACGTGGTCGATGTGTTCATGGCCTGGTCCGGGTCTGAACAGGAATTTAATAAGTTTGTAGACTATCTTAATGAGGGGAACAAGATGAATATGCGCTTCACTAGCGTCTTTGGAAATACACATTTGGAATTTTTAGATGTCCAAGTGGACGCGCTACATGATCACATCCAAGTGAGTGGGTTTCATAAATCCACGGCCACCAACGCACTATTGCATTACGTTAGTGCCCATCCAGACCACGTCAAGAGAGCCATTCCATATGGTCAGTTCGTCCGCTTGAGACGCATCAATGACACAAATGAATCCTTCCTAAAACAAGCGGTGGAACTAAGGGACAGACTTAGAGCCAGAGGGTACCCTGACGACATCATTGGAAAGGCTTTTGAAAGGGCCTCACAGCTAGAAAGGAGGCAGTTGATACACGGGGGTCGGAATAAGAAATATGAGAGGGACAGATTTACATTCACCTTCGACTTTGGACCCAATGAGAACAATATTCGTAAGGCCATTCAGAAAAACTGGAATATATTAGAAAGGGACCCGGAGCTTAAAACACTCACGGCCAATAGACCTATGGTGGCCTTCAGACGTAATCCCACTCTTAAGAACCTCCTTGTCAGAAGTAGATTTGGAGATGATAAAACTATATGGTTAGACAAAGCGACTCCACAAGGTAACTTTCTATGCCACCACTGTAATTTCTGTAAATTTCATTTAAGGGACAAGACTCTCCAGATAGGAGGGGTCACAACTACTGTGAAACATTTTATTAGTTGTAAAACTGATTACATAGTCTACGTTGTCTTAGAATAGAATAGAATAGAATGCTTTATTGTCCCCATAGGGGAAACTGACTTTGTCACAACGACAACAGCAACACCTCCATTCATGATCACAATTACACATATATACAAAACAGTAAGATACAACGTACATATACATATAAATAATAACAATTATTATAAAAGAGTCAATAAAAAGTTAAAAAGGAGAAAAACACAATTGTTACAGATATTAATTACTAATTACTTGCCCATGTTAACTAATACAATTGCCCTAGATATAAAGGAGTTTTTAAAACGATTCGTTCTACATTTCATATGTAGAAACCGATCACTAAATGTGCTACGTTGACCCATCAGTGTGTTATGTAATGGGTTTTTCTCATTACATACAACTTAAATTTGGAGAGCATACGCGCACACAAGATTGACTCCCAATCCTCTGTCTTAGTGCCAACAATTGAGTTCACCTTCCTAATCAGTTTCTTAAATTTGTTTAAATCAGTCGTGCGAGCGACTTCTGCCCATGTAGACGATTCTACATAGGAAAAATCATCAGACCTCTTTTTATTAGGTTCAGGGAACACCATCGTTCAGTGATTACAGGAAAAGGCTCCCCAAGACTGATACAACATGTACATACAGTGCATGCAGGTAACCCAGATGCATTGTCCTTCGCGGGGATAGAAAGGGTAACAGTGAATACCAACAGAGGAGATAGACATAGAGAGCTCCTCTGGTGCGAGGCTAGATGGATCCTTAAGACAGAAGCAGAAGGTCCAGTAGGACTAAATGATAAAAATGACATAGCGGTGTTTCTGTAGATTTACGAGATGTTAGAAGAGAGATATATATTAGGCCAACTTGCCCTTTGTAACTTTTTGATATATCACACTGTAAGGAAGTTGTTTTTAATTATGTGATGTTAATAGGATTATGTGTAACTTGCCGGTTACCCCCCCCCCCTTTTCCCTTTTTGTATAACGCTGCGGTCTGGACGACTGTGCATGACGGCGGTGTTCGGAATGGGACTGGTCAGCTGACGGTCCTGTGCGAGCACCGCCCATACCCCTGCACACACCCCATTTTTCCCGATCACATGATTCCCTTGATCACATGATTTCTTCATGAGTGACGTCAGAGAGAGGACGGTTATAACCCCGACTCCACTGGCGTCCCTCATATGGCTAGACGAAGCGCAGGACTGCGCGAAACGGCCCATCGCCGAAGCCTTTCTTGTGCTGCACCTCCCTGTCTTATGCATCAAGCTGAATAAAGAAGATTCCCGGGTGAGTGCCGCTATCTCTTGTCTTTATTTGTTCACTGCAACAAGATCTGGCTGCAAACCACCAAACAAACTGACCACAGAAGTATATAAAGGCTGCTAATTAGATAGCCACACCCCACTATTAATTAGGCAGCACCTGTGAATATACTGTCTAGATAAGCAAGGTGAATGCCTCGCTATACCCCCCACACAATATACAGATTATGCAAGTAAAATACCTTCAGATCTACTCAGGTGGACTGAGCTTGTCTCCACAACATATAGGAATTTTTACTAAGATGTAGAGAGATCACAACTTACTATTAGTGATAAACTCCTTCTGTGGGGTATTAACAACACCCGCCCTATGGAGCTAAGGGTGTGCTCTTGCAATGTCCCATAGAGAAATTAAAGAGGGCCCAGCATGACAGAGCGCTATTGAGTAATCCTCCCCCCTTAAATCCGGCAAGTTTTATCCCCTTTCTTTCAGACTGGATGCTGATACCCTTGGCCACGTATTGTAGTAGATTGGAAGGGTTTAATCTAAGGGAAATCCCGGATGAGGGTGGCTTTTCAGGGGAAGTGAGTAAGGGCGTGCAAAGTTTCTGATTTCTTACAACCCGCAACTAAGATTGCAGTAACGGCAATTTTAGAAATTTACGAGCCCTTTCAGCCAGTGACAGTTATGGAGGCATACATCTTAAGTGAACTGACTAGAAGGAAAAAGGTCTTATATGCTCCATAGAGTTGTTCTACTACTATCAACATTAAATCCACCCTTTCTACTTAAATGGGAGAGAGATCTGGGGGAAACTCTTTCTGAGAATACCTCGAGGCAGGTGTAGAATAATATCAAAATTCTCCAGATGCATATGGACACAGGAGAACTCATTTAACTTGTTGTTGCGCAAGTATAAAACGCCTCTGTTCTTGCACTTGATCAAACATGAGCCTCCCCCTGTGCAATGTAATGGAGAAGAGGGAACCTTACTTTATATATGGGGTCTGGGGTGTTGGCAGAAATAGATAAGATTTGTGGTGTATATATTCCAGAGACCTATGGTTAATTCTGCTGCGGTGCCCAACTGATACATTTTAACCTAGAAAGAATGATTGCTTATCCCCAGGTACTAGGTACAGAATTCTCCTCCAACAGTGGCGCAGTGGAGAGCCAAGGTCTGAGATAGATTAGAGGAGTCGGTGGACTGGAGCCTGGGTGGGAGGCAGCGCTTTCTGAAAACCTGGTCCAAATGGATCACCTACAAAAAGCTATAACTTGGCTGGGCTTTATGACATTCAGTGATACTCTTGATTTTTGCTTTTAGTCTGGTTTTCCTGAGCTATGTTTATTATTACCCTCCTCATTCAGCTACTCACCATCATCATTATTTTTCGGTTGTGAGGTATATCTGCCCCCTTTCCAGTGTTTTTCCTAATGATTCCCCTTCTCGTGTCTAGGTTCCTGCCAGGGAAGTTACTAAAGTTATAAAGAGGCTTGGTTGTCTTTTATTCGTATAATGGGGAATATTTACTTACCCGGACCCTCGGAGTTCCCGAAAGTGCAATGACATTGCACTGTGCCATGATACAATAAGATCAAGTGCCCGATTTCCTGAATGTGTCGCTTCCCCGATCAGGTCCGCTGGAGTTCACCATCTTCCTCCTGGTGAATGTAAGTGCATGTCTTGCGGCACAATTTTAAAGTTAAATCCCGCGCTACGTCCGAATCAGTCGAATCGTCCGACGGCCCTCCCCCCGATTCATGTCGCATGAAAGCCGGCACCGCTGCGCCAAAATCCCATCGCCTGTGACACAAACACCTTCTAAATACCTGTCCCAGCGGCACGATCCCCGAAAACGTCGAAAAACCCGACAGAAATGCGACACGCAGACCCTTAGTAAATAAGCCCCAATGTGTTTTATTGTGTTTCACCAAAAGTTATTTCTTCCTATATTCTGGCGTTGGCTCATCCTACTTGTTCCATACAGGTTTGAGACTTTTTCTGCATGCTATCCCTCATGCTGTCTTCCTTGTTATCTGTATGAAATCAATAAAAAGAGTTTTAAAACAAAACAAAATATGCTTGGGAAAATGTGCACGAAAAAACCTAAAATACCTTTTTGACACATTTATGAAGTGTTTTAGACCATTTTTTTCCCCATTTCTGACTTGAAGGATAAAGGAACGTGGTCCCCATGGTCTTGGTGGAAAGGGGCAGGAAGAAAATAGTTTAGAAGTGTCAGGCTCCAGGGGTAGTGGATCCGCTGGACCACCACGGACGATGACGTAAGCAGACACCTGGGACCGGAATCTAAGTGGCAAAAGACCGCGGCAAAGCTGGTTGGGCTTGCTGCGGCGTGGTGACACCAGGTTGTTCCACAGGTGTGACTTTGTCTGTGGTGGCTGCCAAGAAACAGAGACGTTGAGCAGAATCGTAGTCGAGGACAGGCAGGAGGTCAGTATGTGGCAGCGACCTAGAGTCAGGGACCTAGCAATAGGTGAAGGCAGGCAGCAGAGGAGCATAGTCAGGAACGGAACCGGGGTCACAACGCAAAATCACAATAACAGCACTGGGCATGAGACAAAGCTTTCTCTAAGGCACAAGGCAGGAAGATCCAGCAGGGAACACAGGAAGGGGCTGGGTATTTAACCCAATTGTCAGCCGGCCAGCCCCAATTATCGTCGTGCTAGTCCTTTAAACCTCCAGAAGCCGGCGCTCGTGTGCCCTAGGCACACACACGCCCTAGGCACATGCACGTGCCAGCCTGCCAGAGCCAGAGGTGGATTTCTCCTCTGGCCCAAATCCCTTCCAGTCGACAAGATAGAATCGGTTCCCTCTGACCATCTTTATATCAAGGACTTCTTTTACCTCGTAGCATCAGCCTCAGGAGAAGAAAGAGGTACTTGCCTGGAGAAGCGATTCAGGATGACAGATTTCAGCAGGGAGATGTGGAAGGAATTCGGGATGCGCATGGTGGGAGGAAGACAAAGCTTGTAAGCCACAGGATTAATGCGTTCCAATACCTTGCTGAGAATCTTCAGCCAGACATTCCTGGATCACAGCCACACTTTATCCCCCGGAGAGAAGATTGGAGGGAGCCTGCGCTTTTTGTCAGCAGCCGCCGTAGGCCAGAGTCGAGGATTGGCGCCCCCTTCTTCATGAGTGCCACAATGGGAGACACAGGAGAGGAAAAATGTGGGATAAACTGCCGATAGTCCTACTGGGTGTGGCCATTGAATAACTGCAGATAACTTAGCAGGATCCATCTGTAGGCCCTGTCAGAGATAAAATTACCAGGGAAGCGAAGACTCTTCTGATGGAATTGGCACTTCTCAAGTTTGGGGTTGGCGTTGGGATTGGCTTGACTGAGGACTTGGCGTATGTGGGACCGATGGGACTCAAGGTCCGTAGAGAACACCAAAATCCATCACTAGTATTACAGGTGGTCTTCCACTGGCCCCAAGAAGGTCCAATTTGGAGAAGACCATGGGGCAGATTTACTTACCCGGTCCATTCGCAATCCAGCGGCGCGTTCTCTGCGCTGGATTCGGGTCCGGCCGGGATTTATTAAGGCAGTTCCTCCGACGTCCACCAGGTGGCGCTGCTGCGCTGAAGTTCCCCGAAACGCACTGGAATACACCGAGCCTGGCTGAGTGAAGGTAAGTGCAAGCTCCGCAACAGATTTTTTTTTTAAAATGCGGCGTTTTTTTCCGAATCCTTCGGGTTTTCGTTCGCCATGCCCCCTGAGTCAAACAGTTCAGTGATCAATGGCAGTGGATAGTGGTTCCTAAGGGTAACCTTGTTAAGACCGCGATAGTCTATAAATGGACGGAGTGACTCATCCTTTTTGGTCACAAAGAAGAAGCCTGCACTGGCCAGAGAAGAAGATTTATGTATGAACCCCTTCTGCAGGTTCTCTTGGATGTAGGCTGATATTGCTGCGGTTTCAGGGAAAGAAAGTGGATACACCCAACCCCGTGGAAAGTGGGTACACCCGAGCCCGTGGAGGAGACGTGCCCGGCAGAAGGTCAACAGGGCAGTCATAGGGACGGTGCGGTGGCAAAGTCTCTGTTTGCCTATCAAGACATGCACAAAGTCTTGATAGGAAAGCAGGAAGAACCTCTAGCGTCTTGGAGACCACTGAAGAGACCATGACAGGTACTGGATGAGAAATCACCATACAGCAAGACTGACAATCTGGTCCCCAACTAATAATCTCCCCCGCTTTCCATTTAAGCCTGAGTGCGTGGAGCTGCAACCACGGAAGACCCAACAGGAGGGAAGACGTGGACCGAGGTAGCACATAGAAAGATAGTCTCTCTTTGTGTAGTGCTCCGATTTGCAGGAACAAAGGCTCAGTGCGATACGGGATTGGAGAGGATTTGGCCGCTGACAGAGGAGATGACCAAGGGCTTCTCGAGACGGTCCAAAGGGAAATGATGCCAGCAAACCGGAGCAGCATCCACAAGTTTCCTGCAGAAGTGGAGTCCAAGAAGGCAGAAATCTGGAACTGGCTACCTGTACCAGAGTTGAGCAGAACGGGAATGTTCAGATGTGGAGAAGCTTTGCTCTCACCTAGGGATGCTTTTCCCAAGAACCCTAGGTGCGTACGTTTCCTGGATGCTGAGGACAGACAAGGCAAGTCCCAAGAAAGTACTCCAGACTGGCACAATAAAGACTAGAAGTAGAAGTAGAACTCGACAGTCTTAAAGTGCAGCAAGAAGAATCTTGTCGAGCACTGCACTGAGATACATTAAAACACATCTACCATCAGATAAACTGATGGAAGACTCTTACAACTTTCATTTTCATTGTGTTCTGTAATTTCTGAGAACGCTGCTATCAAATCGTAGAACAGCAGAATATTGGAGAAAACCAGTTATATAAAATATGCAAATGAACCTCTGGCTCCAGGAACTGATAATTTATTCACTCCCCAATTATTGTAATTTTACCCAGGTACCGCCTCGTATCTTTTTAGACTGTCTGTGACTTCAGCCTGCAGTCTGCAAATCTTGCAGAGTCTTTCCTTGCACAGCTGGCTGCTGCTGGGCAAGGAAAGCCTCAGAACAACATTTGAAGACTGCAGTCTGACGTCAACTGCAGTCTGAACAATATCAGGGCGGGACTTGGGTAAAATTACAATAATCAGGGCGTGAATAAATTATCAGCCCCTGGAGCCAGAGGCACTAGAGCGCTTTCGGCTCATTTGCTTATTTTATGCAACTCGTTTTCTTCAAAATGCTGCTCTTCTAAAAATGTTCTCATTAAACATCCTTTAATCAATCCCCTGTCTTTGGGAATTAAAGGTGTTTTTCATATTCCTCCACTGTTTTAGTGTTTTAGAGTGCCGTTCTAGTAACTGGCTTACTGGCAGTCACATTCGATATCCTACCCATTGTAAACAGTTGACTGACTTACCTTAGCGACGGACTTACCTTAGGCTGAATGGCAACTTCTTTTTCCTGATGATTGACATCAACGATTCAATAATGGCAAATTTGACATCTACATGTGTAAAAAGTGAAAATCCTCCCACCGGGGCCTGACCCTATGGTATAGGGGTAACTGGATTCCCTTAGTACCTGAGTGACTGGCTGAAGCATAGCCTAGCTCTTGATGGCATCTGTAAGTTTAGAACTGTTATGGCTAGATGAAAGGCCATATGCCGTATAAACTCAAATAAAAAAATTGTTCTGAAAAACCGTAACTCTGCTTACACTCAAGTCTATTAAAAAAAAACTTAACACTGTACTCACCTTTCCGACATCCCCCGCAGGTCCTCTTCTTGCTTCGGGTCCTCGTGCTCTTCTTCATGTCCCTGCATGATGCTGGAGCCCATGGCGCACAAACAATGATGTCGGCAATGGCTGGCTATATATTGCAAGGGGCAGGGGGTGGCAGGCTATATACTGGGGCCCAAGGGCTGGCTTAATAAGGGGGGACATAGGCTGGTGGGCTATATACTGGGGGATATGGGCTGGCCAGCTATATACTGGGGGAAGGGGGAGACTGATCAGCTTTATACTGGCTGGAGGCTGTGACCAATGCATTTCCCACCCTAGGCTTAAACTCAAGTCAACAGGTTCTCCCATTTTTTTGTGTTAAAATTAGGTACCTTGGCTTATACTTAGGTCGGCTTATACTCGAGTATATACGGTATGTGTGTCAGGAAGAGGAATCTACCTTCTTTTTTTAGGCCTCATGTGCACAAGTGTACATTTTGCAAGCCTCAAACTATGGCCCATGTACAGTTGATTACGGCCTGTGGATATGTTCTGTATACCCTGTCAATGTCCATACGACCTCCCCTAACTTTTATGATATAGGCAGTTGGCATGGTTTGGGCATGTGGTGCGGTGGTGCATGAGCCCTGTAGAAATAAATGAGGCCATGAGTTAGCCGATGTTTGTACAGCTAGCTCACGGCAAAACACACATTCATACATGAACCCTTACATGTGACATGCTTTAAGTAACGGTAGAAGTAGAATACCATTTAGATTAATAAGCAAGGGTTTCTTCTCATACCCAGATTATCTTGCGCCAGTCGATAGCTTTCATGTGGAGTTACATTTGTTATTACATTAATTTTTACAAATCAATTATATTGGGGGTGAGTGAACAAGCTAAATGAATACAATCCCTAACCCCTCTCATCCACTTGAAATGACGTTCACAGCTCATTACAAAGAGAGCTGTACTGCTGGCAATGAGCATTAGATGGCTGATTAGTGGACTGCTTACAAGGGACAATGATAAGCAACAACCTTTTAATCATTCTTGTTCTCCCAATCATCTGCCCTAGTAACATGGTAAAATGTATAAATGTTTGTTTGTTTGTTACCTGATATATAAGAGACGGTTCCTAAAAACAGTTAACCCCCTTAAAGGTGGTTAACATGTATAAAATGCTGTATATAGTTCTAGTAGGCTTGTAGCATAGATTGTAAGCTCTTGTGAGTGGGAACATCCTTTTCTTTGAAATGATTGTTTTACCATTCTCTAACCATATACATTTATAATTATTAATAAATAAATGATTTGGCTTCTTCCAGTAAATGTGATGACACAGAGAATGTATTAAGCCTCATTCATTTGTACTGTGCAGAAGGAACACACACATTTCGAAAAGAGACGCATTCTAGGAAATGACATGAGGCTGTGACTCACTTTCAGCTTCCTAGCAATTTGGAATACAATTATCCCTAGAGTCCACAAACAGTATTATCAGAACATGTCTTGTGCTAAAAATCCACATCTGAAAAACATTAGATCTTGCATTTAGCCATACTTTTTTTTAGAAAGATGATTTTCTGAAAGTAAAAAAAAACTAGGTTTCTAGTGCCATTAAATTAAAACAAAGCATTTGCTTATTCGAGTTAAAATAGATAGGAAATCTACCACTGGTTTATATGTTCACCCTTAACCCCTTAACGACATGACTTATAGCCAGTGTTAACCATTTGACTACCATCGGCAAAGCTTTGATCGTTGCTCCTCATGACATCATTGGAGAGCAACGATCAGTTACCATGACAGCCTGGAGTCTTTATATGACTCCAGAACTTGTCATTGCTGATGATCTGTAACAGTGTGGCAAATTCACCATTAGTATTGCAGTATATGGTATGACCAATCAGACTCCATAGGGTTATAGTAACCTAGGGGGTTTAAAAAAAAAAAAAAATTAAACAAATGAAAATCATAAAAGTTCAAATCACCCGCTTTCTCTAGAACTGATATAAAAATAAGCAAATAAAATTATAAACATATTAGGTAGCACCACATCCCAAAAGTCCTGATTTATCAAAAAAATAAAAATGGTTATTCCTGGTCTTGAGCCCCGTAATGTAAAATAGCGCGCAAATGTCCGAAACTCCACATTTTCACCATTTTGCAACACATACAATTTTTTATAAAAAGTGACCAAAAGCCCATACAGTCCTCAAAATGGTAGCAATGAAAATGTCAGCTTATCTCACAAAAAACTACACCTTACACAGCTCCGTACACCAAAGTATGAAAAACTCATTAGTGTCAGAAAATAGTGAAATTAAGATATTTTTTTCATGTCTTTTTTATTTTTTTTTAATGTATTAAACCACAATTAAACCTGTATACAGTTTGTATCACAGTGATCGTAGTGACCAAAGACTAAAGGAGGCATGTCTTTTGGAGTGAACAGTGAAAGCCATAAAAATGCATTTTTTCATCAATTTCACCCCGTTTGGAATTTCTTTCCCACTTCCCTGGACACGGCATGGAATAATAAATATCTTCACTATGAAGTAAAATTTGTAAAAAAAAGAAGCTCACACTTAGCTCTGAACACAGAAAAATAAAAAAGATATGCATTTTTAAAGATGGGGAGTGAAAAGTGGAAATCCAAAAACAAAAAAGGGCCAAGTATTCTCCCCCTTCTCCCTTTGCACTCTAAGTCCCATCCTTGATACAGGGGCACATTTACTTACCTGTCTGAGGAGTTCACCCGAAGTCCATTGTTCCGACGATAATGCACTGTGCCGCAATCCACTAAGATTGTGCGCCCGATATCCTGCATCTGTCGCTTCACCGCTCAGGCCAGCCTTCCTCTTCCCGGTGTATGTAAGTTCATGTCTTGCGACACAATTTTAAAGTTAAATCCCGCACTCAGTCCGAATCCGTCGGATGCCGATTTCTGTTGCATGAAAGCTGGTGTGATCGCATCAAAATCCGATCGCATGTGACACAATCCCCTTCTAAATACCTGTCCCAGTGGCGCAAATACAGAAAAATTCGGAAAATGTTAAATTTTTTAGGGCGTGGATGTGTAGGGAATGGGGCTTGTGTCTATCATTTATTGAAAAATGTTCAATAAAAATGACTTGATTTTAAATAAAAAAATTCGGGGGTGCAATGGCCTGTTCCTGTTTACTCACAATTCAACCGTTTTCAAGAAAAGTGGATTGCGGTGTTTAAAAAATTGCAATTTATATCATACATTAAAAACAAGAATGTTGTGTAAAAAGTCTCCTGTCATACAAAGCACCTTGTGATGACAGGGGCGGCCATAGGCCCCCTTGGAACCACTCAATGACTGCTGGAAGGATTTGTTAATGCTCAGTAGAGAGGCTCTAACCACGAGCTCATTGCCTGCTGCACTACTTCTGCCAAAAATCTCCATTCTGGTCAGTGGTCTTCTTAGAGCAATCCTTTAATGATCCATGGGCATCTAATTTGATAGCAGCAACACAGTTGGTGGTTGAGAGAGTCACAGACAGCAGTAGACGAACATGGAAGATGTATGATCATAATAATATTAATAATAATAGATGTAATTTTTATAGCGCCATCAAATTGCATAGCAACACAGATTCTGGGGTACATATACAAATATAATAAGACATTACAGAGTAATAACAGTCATATGGAACAATAGGAGTGAGGGCCCTGCTCGCAAGAGCTTACAGACTATGAGGATGAGGGGTGACATAAGAGGTAAAAGAGCTTGTATAAAATGGAATAAAAATAATTTAATAAATAAAAAATGCTGCTGCTTGAACCAGCCATCAACCACCATCTTATATACAAAGTCCAAAGTCAGTGGGAATGCACAGAAGAATCTCCCATGATAAGCAAGCCAAGAAGCAAAGTGGTAGAGAAACTGGTAGGGTAAGCCAGAAGGACGATATATTACAACCACACAAAGCGAGAATGGGGGGGGGAATATCCTGGGGTGTCAACCACAAAAGAGGGAAGATGAGAGAGGAATGACAGGGGAGGTGCACCTTGGGGAGAGGACTTTGCTTGCCCCTCCTCCCTGCCTATTGGATGACAGGTCTGGATAACTGAGAGAATTGCAAGCCACTAAAGCACAGAGCAGCAGGTGATGCAGTGTCATCCTGCTGGATCCAGGTTTCAGTGATAGCCAGCAGGTCAAAGGACTTGGAAAGAAACAGGTCGTGAATAGATTCAAGTTTATTGCACACAGAGCGGGCTTTCCAAAGGGCATTCCAAAGGGCACATTTGAAAGGAGCTGTAGGAGGAGGAGAGATAGAAGAGGGGAGGCACTGGATAATAATAAGGTTTGCAGGGTTTCTGTGAGTAGTGGAAAGTTTGTCACTGAACGAAATAGGACCAGGGTTAGGAGAGATATCACCAGCTGCTAGTAGGTAGAGAATAGACCAAGAAAGGAGATGGTTAAGGTTTCCTCAGCTTTGCATAGGAACAAATTGGGATAGAGTGGTTAAATAAAGCATAGAGTGCATAAGAGGCGTACAATGGTGAAGAAAGGATGGAAGAGCTGATGTGGATGGAGGACACTAGGGGTATAGATGGAAGGAAGGTGAGCAGAAAAACATAAAAAAATATAAGTACAATAATATAAAGTGTGTTAAGTTAGCACAAAAAATGATAATTTCTTTGCCATCTTACCTTTCTCTTACCCTTTCTAATTGCCATTTTATAATTACCTTATAATAATAACACACTCGTGCTTATCACACTCAGGCTTAGAACACACTCAGCCTATGGCTAAGGCAGCCTAAGTATAACTACATTTAAATAAGAGGTGTGAGGTCAGATTTAGATTGTAAAGTAATTAAGTACGACACAGGACACATGACAGGATAGAGTTTTTGCAAAGAATAACAAACAAAAGTTACAGCATGAAAGATCACTAAATTCTAGAAGATCAGAACAGAAGTTAGATGTGCTGACAATGTGGTTGGATTATCAGGGTACAAGGTTTATATACAGTTTTACACATAGAAAGAGAGATTAGACAAATCAGAGATGAGATGCATATTACACACGACTTTCTCCCCTCTGCTATCACAGCCATTACATACTGTAAGCTCTATTATATACCTCCCTCCTTCTGCCCTGGATAAAGAACTTATTGGCCTGTGGCTTGGAGTTTTACTCTCCTCACCCTGCTGGCAGGAAGTCAGTGTCTGTGTCAGTGTATGAGAGCTAGTATTGGAATGCAGTGGGGAGGGGCCACTGAAGGGAGCAGAAGGAGAGAGAAGATCAGTGAAGTGTCAGGCAAGATGGCCCTAAAGTCAGAAGATCTGACAGATAAAGTCAAATATGAGACAGGTTGGAATTACATCTGTGAAATTTTGTGTTTTTGTTAATAAGTTTGAATTAGAGAATGTGTTATTTGTTATCCTAAGTATATTAAGAAACTTGTCTTCGTGGGAATGCCCCTTTAATGGGTCGTGCAAACTAACCATTAAGGAGAATGGAGCTTGTTCAAGTCAGAGTGGGATGTGCTTTTACGTCTAAATATTAGGTCTGCTATTGGGAGAAGTTTCTCCTCATGCACACAAGGAGGGTCACCCCTCCTCCACTCCATTGAGGAGCCGTGCAGGCATATGTCAGTGTGCTTGCGACCTTTATTGTGTTATAAACTATGATCCAAATGTAGCATGTGAATGTGGCCTAAATGAACTGCTGATTTTCTTTTAGTGGTGGCCTGCACTTGTCACAGGTGACGATTCTTCTCCATGGGGAACAGAACATCATGATAACTTCTCCTGACCATGACTTATCACTGCATAATATGCCACCCAATTGTCTTCAGCTTTTACAGCACATCTTCATGCTGGGAAGCTGAAATAAAACAGTAACCTAGGTCCCTTACACACAGACAAGTGTGATGCATTCAACTCGGAAAATGGCTATTTTCTGTTTTATTCTACAAAACAAGTAAGAAAAAAAAATAAAATAATTTGGCATCAAGGTAATCGGACTAACCCATAGACTAAAGATAACATATAACAGGGTGTATGGTGAACACCCAAAAAAAATTTCAAAAATCAATTTCATGATTTTTTTTTTTTAATTGGAGGGTAATCTTCCATACGTTAAGGTCTATGGCGGTAGGAATGGCTTTAGAAAGTGTAATTTTTATCATGCACACATGTAAACTGGGTCTACCCTTGGGAACCTTTTCTTGGCCGTTCCGTTATTTTTGCTGTTATAATTGACAGAAACATAATGGAAAGGTGGCCTTCCTAAATGTAATCCTATGGGGAATGGGAGTGATTTTTTTTAACTAGCTTACGAAAAAACTCGATACACCGTTTTTGTTCAAAAACTATAAGCCTTGTTTTAGGGAAGTGGTAAAGGGTGTTGTAAATGACTGCAATGCTACTGTGGAGCTACAGTTTAACTTAATCCATATTTCTAGAATATGGCAAAAGTAAAAAAGATGGTCATGCAAACAGTTTGTCTACAGCAATCTATCTATCTATATCTATCTATCTATCTATCTATCTATCTATCTATCTATCTATCTATCTATCTAAAGCAAAGAAAACGGCAGCACTCCAATGTTGTGAACAAACAAACGTGTTTATTCCACCTCCAGCTGGAGGTGGAATAAACACGTTTGTTTGTTCACAACATTGGAGTGCTGCCGTTTTCTTTGCTTTGGATATCTTACCCACTCAGACTGGTGTGAGTGGAAGGATAGCACCCGCTATACCTCATTACTAAGGACTGTGCTGCTGTTTTTTTGCTTTTTTATATCTATCTATCTATATATATATATATATATATATATATGTATATATATATATCTATATATATATATATATATATATATATATATATACACTCACCGGCCACTTTATTAGGTACACCTGTCCAACTGCTCGTTAACACTTAATTTCTAATCAGCCAATCACATGGCGGCAACTCAGTGCATTTAGGCATGTAGACATGGTCAAGACAATCTCCTGCAGTTGTTCAAACCGAGCATCAGTATGGGGAAGAAAGGTGATTTGAGTGCCTTTGAACGTGGCATGGTTGTTGGTGCCAGAAGGGCTGTTCTGAGTATTTCAGAAACTGCTGATCTACTGGGATTTTCACGCACAACCATCTCTAGGGTTTACAGAGAATGGTCCGAAAAAGAAAAAACATCCAGTGAGCGGCAGTTCTGTGGGCAGAAATGCCTTGTTGATGCCAGAGGTCAGAGGAGAATGGGCAGACTGGTTCGAGCTGATAGAAAGGCAACAGTGACTCAAATCGCCACCCGTTACAACCAAGGTAGGCAGAAGAGCATCTCTGAACGCACAGTACGTCGAACTTTGAGGCAGATGGGCTACAGCATCAGAAGACCACACCGGGTGCCACTCCTTTCAGCTAAGAACAGGAAACTGAGGCTACAGTTTGCACAAGCTCATCGAAATTGGACAGTAGAAGATTGGAAAAACGTTGCCTGGTCTGATGAGTCTCGATTTCTGCTGCGACATTCGGATGGTAGGGTCAGAATTTGGCGTCAACAACATGAAAGCATGGATCCATCCTGCCTTGTATCAATGGTTCAGGCTGGTGGTGGTGGTGTCATGGTGTGGGGAATATTTTCTTGGCACTCTTTGGGCCCCTTGGTACCAATTGAGCATTGTTGCAATGCCACAGCCTACCTGAGTATTGTTGCTGACTATGTCCATCCCTTTATGACCACAATGTACCCAACATCTGATGGCTACTTTCAGCAGGATAATGCGCCATGTCATAAAGCTGGAATCATCTCAGACTGGTTTCTTGAACATGACAATGAGTTCAATTCACTCAAATGGCCTCCACAGTCACCAGATCTCAATCCAATAGAGCATCTTTGGGATGTGGTGGAACGGGAGATTCGCATCATGGATGTGCAGCCGACAAATCTGCGGCAACTGTGTGATGCCATCATGTCAATATGGACCAAAATCTCTGAGGAAGGCTTCCAGCACCTTGTTGAATCTATGCCACGAAGAATTGAGGCAGTTCTGAAGGCAAAAGGGGGTCCAACCCGTTACTAGTAGAGATGAGCGAACATACTCGTCCGAGCTTGATGCTCGTTCGAGCATTAGCGTACTCGAAACTGCTCGTTGCTCGGACGAATACTTCGCCCGCTCGAGAAAGTGGCATCTCCCGCCGTTTTGCTTTTTGGCGGCCAGAAACAGAGCCAATCACAAGCCAGGAGACTCTGCACTCCACCCAGCATGACGTGGTACCCTTACACGTCGATAGCAGTGGTTGGCTGGCCAGATCAGGTGACCCTGGAATAGACTAGCCCCTGCCCGCGCTGCTCGGATCATTCTGTGTCTGGATGCCGCTAGGGAGAGAGCTGCTGCTGGTCAGGGAAAGCTTTAGGCTGTTCTATTAGAATAGTGTTAGGCAGGAGTGATTCTACAAGAACCTAACAGCCCTTCTTAGGGCTACAATAACGTTATACATTTTTTTTTTTATTTGCTTGTGGCTGGGCTTGCTGGCACTAGTAGTGCAACTAGTACCATATTGTGAGGAATTTGCAGGGGGACTTGCTACCGTTGTGTTTAGCTCTTAGTGACACACATATCCACCTCAAACACCAAAGTGGGACAATTTATTAGGGGTTTGATTAGAATTAGGCAGAGTCTGCTGATTTATTTATTTTTTTTACCTTTATTTCATTTTATAGCTCAAACTCATCTTGCAAAGCAGTGTGCTTTCAGTGTCGGCTACAAAATAGCCATAGGAGAACCCCAACGGCTTACTTAGGCCTACAATAGCGTTATATTTTCCTTTTTTTTGTTTGCTTGTGGCTGGGCTTGCTGGCATTAGTAGTGCAGCTAGTACCATATTGTGAGGAATTTGCTGGGAGACCTGCGACCGTTGTGTTTAGCTCTTAGTGACACGCATATCCACCTCAAACACCGAAGTGGGACAATTTATTAGGGGTTTGATTAGAATTAGGCAGAGTCTGCTGATTTATTTATTTTTTTTTACCTTTATTTCATTTTATAGCTCAAAGTCATCTTGCAAAGCAGTGTGCTCTCATTGTAGGCTACAAAATAGCCATAGAACCCCAACGGCTTACTTAGGCCTACAATAGCATTATATTTTCCATTTTTTTTGTTTGCTTGTGGCTGGGCTTGCTGGCATTAGTAGTGCAGCTAGTACCATATTGTGAGGAATTTGCTCGGAGACCTGCGACTGTTGTGTTTAGCTCTTAGTGACACACATATCCACCTCAAACACCGAAGTGGGACAATTTATTAGGGGTTTGATTAGAATTAGGCAGAGTCTGCTGATTTAATTTTTTTTTTTACCTTTATTTCATTTTATAGCTCAAACTCATCTTGCAAAGCAGTGTGCTTTCAGTGTCGGCTACAAAATAGCCATAGGAGAACCCCAACAGCTTACTTAGGCCTACAATAGCGTTATATTTTCCTTTTTTTGGTTTGCTTGTGGCTGGGCTTGCTGGCATTAGTAGTGCAGCTAGTACCATATTGTGAGGGATTTGCTGGGAGACCTGCGACCGTTGTGTTTAGCTCTTAGTGACGCGCATATCCACCTCAAACACCGAAGTGGGACAATTTATTAGGGGTTTGATTAGAATTAGGCAGAGTCTGCTGATTTTTTTTTTTTTTTTTTACCTTTATTTCATTTTATAGCTCAAACTCATCAGGCACAGCACAAAATCCAGTTGTGTGCTGTCAGTGTAGGTTAGAAACTAGCCATAGCAATAGGATAGCATCGTTTTGTTAAAAAAAAAAATTAAAGGTTTACAATTTAATTTGGAAAATGTTTAACCCGAGGGCGAGGGGTAGAGGACGAGGGCGTGGACGTGGGTGTCCAACTACTGCAGGGGTCAGAGGCCATGGTCCTGGGCGGGGTGAGACACCACCTGCTGATGAGGGAGCAGGGGAACGCCGCAGAGCTACACTCCCTAGGTTCATCATGTCTCAAGTTACTGGGACTCGTGGTAGAGCACTGTTGAGGCCAGAACAGTGCGAAGAGGTGATGTCGTGGATTGCGGACAATGCTTCTAGCCATTTGTCCACCAGTCAGTCTTCCACGCAGTCCACCCATGTCACCGAAATCAGCACTCCTCCGGCTCCTCCACCTCAGCCTCCTTCCCCCCAGTCTGCCCCCTCCCAGCAAAATTTTGCATTTGAACCGGCATACTCTGAGGAACTGTTTTCTGGACCCTTCCCACAGTCACAAACCACTTGTCCGGTTGCTGCTGAGCAATTTTCTGATGCCCAGGTTTTCCACCAGTCGCAGTCTGTGGGTGATGATGACATTATTGACGTAGTGGAAGAAGTGTGTAAAGAGGTGTCCGACGATGAGGAGACACGGTTGTCAGACAGTGGTGAAGTTGTTGTCAGGGCAGGAAGTCCGAGGGGGGAGCAGACTGAGGGATCGGAGGATGATGAGGTGACAGACCCAAGCTGGGTTGATAGGCCGGGTGAACACAGTGCTTCTGAGACGGAGGCGAGTCCTATAGCAGAACAGGTTGGAAGAGGCAGTGGTGGGGCCAGACGGAGAGGCAGGGCCAGAGCTGGTGCATCAGCGCCAAATGTTGCCCGGAGTCAAGATTTCCAGAAGTCTGGAGGTTCTTTAAAGAAACACCGGATGACCGACGGACTGTGGTGTGCAACCTTTGCCAAACCAGGATCAGCAGGGGTTCCACCACTACTAGCTTAAGTACCACCAGTATGCGCAGGCATATGAATGCTAAACACCCCACTCAATGGCACCAAGCCCGTTCACCTCCGGCCGGGCACACCACTGCTCCTTCCTCTGTGTCATCTGCTAGTCAGCCCCCTGCCCAGGACCACGGCCCAAACACCTCCCGTGCGAAAACCCCATCTTCGCCTCCACGATCCTCCACAGCATCCACCAGCATTCAGCTCTCCATACCCCAGACGCTGGAGCGCAAAAGGAAGTATAGCGCAACCCACCCACACGCCCAAGCCCTCAACGTCCACATCTCCAAGTTGCTTAGCCTGGAGATGCTGCCCTATAGGCTGGTAGAGACCGAGGCCTTTCGAAACCTCATGGCGGCGGCCGCCCCTCGGTATTCGGTCCCCAGCCGCCACTACTTTCCCCGATGTGCCGTCCCAGCCCTGCACAAGCACGTGTCAGAGAATATCATCCGTGCCCTGACCAACGCCGTTTCTGACAAGGTCCACCTGACCACGGACACGCGGACGAGTGCTGCCGGGCAGGGCCACTATATATCGCTGACGGCACATTGGGTTAACTTGGTGGAGGCTGGGACCGAGTCTGACCCTGGGGCTGGTCATATACTGCCGACGCCGAGGATTGCGGGGCCTACCTCGGTCCAGGTCTCAAAGGCCTACTATGCCTCCTCCTCCTCCACCTCCTCCTCCGAATTACCATCCGTGGGCATGGCGCCATCAGTCGGTAGCTCTAGGCACAGCAGCAGTGCCGTCGCTAAGCGACAGCAGGCGGTGCTCAAACTGCTGAGCCTAGGCGATAAAAGGCACACCGCCCAAGAGCTATTACAGGGCATCACGGCGCAGACTGATCTGTGGCTGGCACCGCTGAACCTGAAGCCAGGCATGGTTGTGTGTGACAACGGCCGTAACCTGGTGGCGGCTCTGCAACTCGGCAGACTGACACATGTGCCATGCCTGGCCCATGTGTTAAATCTCATAGTTCAGCGTTTCCTCAAGACATACCCCAATCTGTCTGATTTGCTCACGAAGGTGCGCCGCATCTGTGCGCATTTCAGGAAGTCCAGCACAGATGCTGCCACTCTCAGGGCAGCGCAGCGCCGCTTCCAACTGCCCGCTCACCGACTGTTTTGCGACGTGCCCACGAGGTGGAATTCAACATTAACCATGTTATCCAGAGTTTACCAGCAGCGCAGAGCGATTGTAGACTGCCAGATGTCAACTTCCACCAGAACTGGTAGTCAGGTCAGTCAGCTTCCTCAAGTCTACAATGAGGAGTGGACGTGGATGTCTGATATCTGTCAGGTGCTGAGTAACTTTGAGGAGTCAACACAGATGGTCAGTGGCGATGCCGCCATCATCAGCCTCACCATCCCGCTGCTTGGCCTGTTGAAAAACTCTCTGGTCAGCATGAAGTCGGAAGCTTTGCGCTCGTCACAAGAGACGGGGGAAGAAGATTCCCTTGTTGATAGCCAAAGCACCCTTAGGTCTGTTTCTCAGCGCATATCGGAGGAGGTGGAGGAGGATGAGGAAGAAGAGGAGGAGAATGTTGGCGAGACAGAAGAGGGGACCATTGTTCAGTCCTTCACTGTTCAGCGTGTATGGGCAGAAGAAGAGGAGTTGGAGGAGGAGGAAATGGGCAGTCAGGCCAGTGAGGGGAGTGAATTTTTGCGCGTTGGGACTCTGGCGCATATGGCAGATTTCATGCTAGGCTGCCTATCCCGTGACCCTCGCGTTCAAAGAATTTATTCCAGCACCGATTACTGGGTATTCACTCTCCTGGACCCACGGTACAAGCAAAATCTTTCCACTCTCATCCCTGGAGAGGAAAGGAGTGTGAGAATGCATGAATACCAGCAGGCCCTGGTGCACAAGCTGAAACAGTATTTTCCTTCTGACAGCGCTAGCGGCGTACTTCTGTGGGACAAGTAGCGAGGGAGAGTAGGCGAGCAGGCAGCTTGTCCAGCACTGGCAGGGGTACGCTTTACAAGGCCTTTGCCAGTTTTATGTCACCCCAGCAAGACACTGTCATCTGTCCTCAGTCTCGGCAGAGTTGGGCTGATCTTTACAGAAAGATGGTGAGGGAGTACGTAGCTGACCATACCACTGCCTAAATGATCACACAGCTCCCTACAACTACTGGGTTTCAAAGCTGGACATGTTGCACGAACTGGCGCTGTACGTCTTGGAGGTTCTTGTCTGCCCTGCCGCTAGCGCGTTGTCCGAGCGGGTTTTCAGTGCAGCTGGTGGCATCATCACCGATAAGCGTACACGCCTGTCGACTGACAGCGCTGACAGGCTGACGCTTATCAAGATGAATGATTTTGCATTTCTCCAGATTTTCATTCTCCAACAGGTGAAAGAAGCTCAACCTGAATAATGTATGCACTCCTCCTCCTCATTGTCCTCCTTCTCCTCCTCTTTGTACACTAAAGCATAGGAAACTGGCTATTTTTTGCCAGGGCCAACTGGCTCTAGCTATAGTACTCTATGTATTTAATTTTTCTGGAGGGCCACCTACCCGGTCCTCTGTTTTAAGCAATTTTTGGGAGTGCCACATACAGGCACTAAATCTATTTAATTTTTCTGGAGGACCACCTACCTGCTCCTCTGGTTTGAAAACTTTTTTGGACTGCCACATACAGGCACTCAATTTATTAAATTTTTCTGGAGGACCACCTACCTGCTCCTCTGGTTTGAAAACTTTTTTGCACTACCACATACAGGCACTCAATTTATTTAATTTTTCTGGAGGACCACCTACCTGCTCCTCTGGTTTGAAAACTTTTTTGGACTGCCACATACAGGCACTCAATTTATTTAATTTTTCTGGAGGACCACCTACCTGCTCCTCTGGTTTGAAAACTTTTTTGGACTGCCACATACAGGCACTATCCAAATTAAATTGTCTCCATAGCAGCCTCCACATGTCATCTTTTTAGCTGGCTCCGCACGTTGTCTCCATTGCTACCTCCACACGTCATCGCCATAGCTGCCTCCAAAAGTCGTCCATATAGCTGCCTCCATACATGGTCTCCTTATCAATCGAGCTGTGTCGGGCAGAATTTTGGGTTGTTTTCATGGCTTCCACATCAAACTTGTTAACTTTGTCGCCACCCTGCTGTGTAATCCACAAAATATACTGGCAAACTTTTATCATTTACCAATATTATTTCAGCGCTTCTTGCGCATCTGTTTACATTCCCCTCACCCGCCATATCCTAAACTTATAAGAACGCTACTACACTTGATCTTATACGAAAGGTTCTTAGAAGTGCTGTTTGGGGAGTAGCCTAGAGACAGGGGCTTAGATTGGCGAAAGCTCGCCTGGCTGTGGAGCGCCAGCTCCATCTCAAGATCCAACTAACATAGTTTTAACTGCAGCACCTTTAATCTACTACTAGTTCACAGCCTCCATACATCGTCTGCTTATCAAACGAGCTGTGTCGGGCAGAATTTTGGGTTGTTTTCATGGCTTCCACATCAAACTTGTTAACTTTGTCGCCACCCTGCTGTGTAATCCACAAAATATACTGGCAAACTTTTATCATTTACCAATATTATTTCAGCGCTTCTTGCGCATCTGTTTACATTCCCCTCACCTGCCATATCCTAAACTTATAAGAACGCTACTACACTTGATCTTATACAAAAGGTTCTTAGAAGTGCTGTTTGGGGAGTAGCCTAGAGACAGGGGCTTGGATTGGCGAAAGCTCGCCTGGCAGCGGAGCGCCAGCTCCATCTCAAGATCCAACTAACATAGTTTTAACTGCAGCACCTTTAATCTACTACTAGTTCACAGCCTCCATACATCGTCCGCTTATCAAACGAGCTGTGTCGGGCAGAATTTTGGGTTGTTTTCATGGCTTCCACATCAAACTTGTTAACTTTGTCGCCACCCTGCTGTGTAATCCACAAAATATACTGGCAAACTTTTATCATTTACCAATATTATTTCAGCGCTTCTTGCGCATCTGTTTACATTCCCCTCACCCGCCATATCCTAAACTTATAAGAACGCTACTACACTTGATCTTATACAAAAGGTTCTTAGAAGTGCTGTTTGGGGAGTAGCCTAGAGACAGGGGCTTGGATTGGCGAAAGCTCGCCTGGCAGCGGAGCGCCAGCTCCATCTCAAGATCCAACTAACATAGTTTTAACTGCAGCACCTTTAATCTACTACTAGTTCACTGCCTCCATACATCGTCCCCTTATCAAACGAGCTGTGTCAGGCAGAATTTTCAGGTGTTTCACCAGATACATAGTGGAAGGCGGCCCATCTGTCGCCGCCATGCTGGAGACCTGAAGTTGCAATCATAGCAGCGCAATATGAATGCCCCATACTGTCGCTCTTAATCATGGAACCATTTCCGTAAAAACAATTAAAAATAGAACCACTATGCTATTCCATTATTCCTAGGTGAAATATTCAAACGACCCGGCCTGCTTTGAAAATTATAATTTTTTCAAAGTAAACGCTTCTGGCCCCCAGGCCCATTTTGGGTGGGGAGGAGCCGAGAGACAGGGGCTTGGACAGACGAAAGCTCGCCTGGCAGTGGACCGCCAGCTCCATCCCAAGATTAGGCAGCCTCAGAGGCATCCATGCATGCTGCCCCTGCTGTTTCCTGTCCATTTTGTCTCCACGATCCTCCACAGCGTCCACCAATGTCTCATTTCAACTCTCTATACCCCAGACGCTGGAGCATGAGAGCATATGCAGCACATCATCCCCTTATCAAACGAGCTGTGTCAGGCAGAATTTTCAGGTGTTTCACCAGATACATAGTGGAACTCGGCCCATCTGTCGCCGCCATGCTGGAGACCTGAAGTTGCAATCATAGCAGCGCAATATGAATGCCCCATACTGTCGCTCTTAATCATGGAAGTCGTCTCCATGGCTGCCTCCACATGTCGTCCCCTTATCAAAAGAGCTGTGTCAGGCTAATTTTTCGGGTGTTTCACCAGATACGTTATGGAACTTGGTCACTATGTCGCCACCATGCTGTGTTATCGACTAAATATACCGTCAACCTTTTGTTCACATAGGAAATCATTTCACCTCCTTTGGTGAAACCTGAGTCCATTTAGGGTATGTCGCCATGACACTCTCTAGCCTGCCACTGCTGCCGCTGCCTCTGCATGCCGTCCCCTATAGTGTCAGGGTCATTTATTGCATGTTTTAGATGCTATCTAGCCTCATTCGGTCACTCTGTCATGGCCATGCTGTTGCCCATAATTTTGGCATAATGGTGCGATTAAGCAGCCTCAGAGGCATCCATGCATGCTGCCCCTGCTGTTACCTGTCCATTTCCGTGGTGTTTCCATCCTTTTCTGAGGTTCCCAGGTGTTTGGCCAAGCTTCCCTGTGCAGAGCCTTGGTCCCCTTGAAAAATGCTCGAGTCTCCCATTGACTTCAATGGGGCTCGTTATTCGAGACGAGCACTCGAGCATCGGGGAAAGTTCGTCTCGAATAACGAGTACCCGAGCATTTTAGTGCTCGCTCATCTCTAGTTACTAGCATGGTGTACCTAATAAAGTGGCCGGTGAGTGTATATACGTATATCAGTTTCCCTGGGACACAGAAAGCCTGTTCTGATAATACTACTTGTGTTTGCCTTGAACTGGAATGAACTATCACACATTTAGACAGTGCCGTCAGCTTTCCCATCTTTCCCCAGAAGTTTAAGATGCGCAGAGAAAAAGGAAGAGCAATCTTCATTAGAGTTTTCTGAAAATTACTGTATATTTGATCTCAATCAAGTATCTCAATACTACTGTATTAAGGCTTCTTTTAAACAGTTATGTCACTGTCTTGTTTAAGCTTGAAGACTGTGATTTTTGCTAAACAGGTTTTTCAAGTAAAAAAAAAACCTTTAGTAGAAAAAAGGTAAACCTTTGGGTGCTATCCTGCACTCTTATCAAAAGGAAAAACGGCAGCACAACTGCAGATGGTGGAATAACAACACCCCAGACACTCCCCAGACGAAGGCTCATCCCGAGCCGAAACGCGCATCGGGGACGTGGTCTGTCCCGGACGGAGGAGCACTACTGCCCCCTTCAATTTGGTAAGAGCTGGCACTCACTCTCCAATTTTTACTTAACACAATTACTCCCCCTTTTAGGTGTTGGTTGTAACTGTTTCCACATACATGATTCATGGAGATATACTGTGTCTAACATACACCTTCTGTCCATCTCTATTTGATCATATAGTGTATACTATCCATCCTCCATTTTGTCCGGGTTGGTCTGCTTTTGTATCTGTGCCAAACCACTCGGTTTTTATTGTTTGTTACATTTCTCATCCACATGATAGTGTCAGCTTTGTTGGCACTCGTCCTTTTGTATATGTATATGTTTATTATTAATAAAGACTTAATTTTATCATCATTCAATTAATTTTTGTCCATTTTCCCCTGCAAGCAAGGGGTACTCTTGTTGTCAATCTATCTATATCTATATATATCTATATATCTATATATATATCTATATCTATATATATATATCTATATAGATATATATATATATATATATGTATCAGTTTCCCTGGGACACAGAAAGCCTGTGCTGATAAAACTACTTGTGTTTACCTTGAACTGGAATGAACTATCACACTTTTAGACAGTGCCGTCAGCTTTCCCATCTTTCCCCAGAAGTTTAAGATGGGCAGAGAAAAAGGAAGACCAGTCTTCATTAAAGGTTTCTGAAAATTACTGTATATTTGATAATTGTCTCAATACTACTGTATTAAGGCTTCTTTTAAACAGTTATGTTACTGTCTTGTTTAAGATTGAAGACTGTGATTTTTGCTAAACAGGTTTTGCAAGTTAAAAAAAAAAGCTACAAATGTTTAAAAAATCCTTAGTAGAAAAAAGGTAAACCTTTGGGTGCTATCCTGCACTCTTACCAAAAATAGTCCATGAATATCAAAAAGAAAAACGGCAGCACTCTGCAGATGGTGGAATAAAAACACCATTTGTTTCACTACAATGGAGTGCTGCCGTTTTTCCTTTTGAGATATATATAAAACACTAAGTTGCATTAAAGAAACTTTGACTTTGTATTAAACCACGCATATAGTGTAATTTAGAGAAGAAGAAAATAAACGTATTAGATCTTGTTAGAGAAATAAATGCTGCAAGTTCCTCTTTATCACAAGCTTTCACTTTTGCCCCATAAAAATATGACTATATTTTTTATACTTGCCTGTCAGGACAATTTTGGAGACTAAGCCATTAACAGATCCTTAAGGACCAGTGTTTTAGTGCCCAAAATCACCCTATATTATTTCTGTCTATGGCCCACCCCAAAAATAAGTACTAGTATAAGTACTAGGGGGCCTTCATTGAAGCACCACACAAGTGCTGGGAGCCTCAGAGATGAGTCCAACGAGCCTTATCGGATTCATCTCTAGGAATGAGGGCCCTGCCCACAAAAGCTTACAATCTATGAGGAAGAATGGGGGACACAGTAGATAAAAGTCGAGCATGATGGTCAAGCTTTTTTTTTTATAAATTATTTAAGAGAATTGGTGCAGTTTCAGAGAAAGCATGGAAACTTGAGTGGGAGGTTTAGAAAAGATATTGGGGCAGATTTATCAAGCTGTCTGAAAGTCAGAATATTTCTAGTTGCCCATGGCAATCACAGCTCCCCTTTAAAATATTCATGAGCACTGGTAAAATGAAAGCTGAGATGTGATTGGTTGCCAAGGCCAACTAGAAATATTCTGACTTTTGGACAGCTTGATAAATCTGCCCCATTATCTTAGATTCATGGCAGTTTAAAGAGCATGGGTAGGGTGGTAGGTTTAGATGAGGGAGGTAGGTGCACTGTGCAGAGCTTTGTGGATGAGGGGGGATTATTTTAAAGCCATATGCACTTGTGGAATTTACCAGATCTAGAATCACTTAACTGTCAAATCCACAGACATTAATTTTACTACCAATGGTTTATTATATTTAGCTTATGTTGGGTTCATTTTGATTTTTAAGTGTTTGTGCATTACCTGGACTTTCTATCCAAAGGAAGAGAAAAAGGTATAGACAGGCACTCCAAGCTGATAAAATCTTGATCTTTTATTCCATATTAGTTAAAAGAAAATGGTCATAGTGCATAATCCAAAGGACCTATGTGTTTCAAACATAGATATTAGTTCTTACTCATGGTCTGAAAGATATGTACAAAAACCTTAATTTAAAAAAAGCAGATAACAGGTGAATGGTTAGCTCGCTAATTGGCACACGCGCATAATATCTGGTAACTTCCAGCGCATGCGGACAAGAGAGTCACTATCACGAAAAGAGCATTTTACATAGACATCGTATGTGACAGGGGAAACAGAAAATGACCAGGCATTAGAAACATGTTAACTTGAAATATGTAAGTATAGATACATTGGGGAACATTTACTTACCCGGTGCCTTGGATTTCCCGAAAGTGCATTGTCCATCCGGAATGCACTCTGCCGCGATTCACTTAGATCATGCGCCCGATGTCCTGCATCTGTCGCTTCCCTGCTCAGGTCCGACAGAGCTCACCATCTTCTTCCCGGTGCATGTAAGTGCTTGGCTTGCGACATAATTTTGAAGTTAAATTTCACGGTTTGTCCGACGGCATGCCCCCTAAGTTGTGTCGCATGGAAGGCAGTGCAGCTGCGCCAAAATCGCGTGCTCCAAAATCCCAGCGCAGTCACTTGCTAAATACCTGTTCCAGCTGTGTAATCCCCAAAAACAGCACACAGTCTGGCGAAAGTGCGCTCTGCAACCCTTGGTAAATGACCCCCAAAATGTTCCATCCCATTTCACTATGATGTAAGCACTCCCTTCTGTGCTCGGTCCATGAGATCTGACTAGCACACCAAGGACTGACCATGTTCATGTGTAGCTGGCCTAACTGTGTGAGAAAATCTGTGGGTAGAGAGCTCACACCACGACTAAGATGTGATAGAGAAGGATTTGTGCCATTTCACAAACTAAAGTGTCGACCCCTTACAAATGAAAGTGCTTTTATGTTATCCAACCGTATCAGCATTTCTTTCAGTGACACGACACCCTAAGCCAGGGGTAGGGAACCTATGGCTCGGGAGCCAGATGTGGCTCTTTTGTTGGCTGCATCTGGCTCTCAGACAGATCTTTAATAAATAATGATGGCTGCTGTGTGTCTGTTAGACTGATCACTGGACACAGCAGCAATGTTACCGCTGCCTACGCCCTTTGTACGACCAAGGCGCCATCGCCACCATCGTCTAAGCCTAAGTCAAAGAGAAGAGCATGTGACCTATGAGGAGCTGGCTGCAGGGAGCGTTGGTAAGTGAATATCCTTTTTTTTTTCTTTTTTTTTTTTTACTGTGACTAAATATCTACTGGGATGCATGTGGTGGGTGTCAGGATTTGGAGTAGTGAACCCCCTGGACCACCACAGACAATGATATAAGCAGACACCAGGGACCGGAATCTAAGTGTCACGCGGTCTTCACCAGAGCCTGCCGCAAAGCAGGATGGTCTTGCTGCAGCGTGGTACCATCAGGTTGTTCCACAGGAGCGACTTGTCCACAGTGGCAGCCAAGGTCGAGGTACAGGATCACTAGGCAGTCTTGTGGTCAAGAACAGGCAGGCGGTCAAGACAGGTGGCAATGACGCAAGGTCAGGGATGAAGCTAGAGATCAGGGCTGGTAGCTAAGGAGCAGAATCAGGAACAGGTCCGGAGTCACAATGAGAGGTCAACACTTGGGAAGGAAACACTGTGGAAAGCTTCCTCATAGGCATTAAGCACTAAGATTCGGCGAAGAATGCTTTGAGCCGGGAAGTGGTTAGCGCCAATCAGCGGCACACTGGCCCTTTTAATCCCGGACGGGAGCCGGAAAGTGGTGAGTTGAGTGAGCTCAGAAAGGGGAGCAGTCACGGAGAGGGGCACGGGTGTGCCTGCGATCCAAGACGTAGATCGCAGGGGCACCCGTGACACTGGGACTACCTATCTACTTGGGGGCATGTGCATATTGTACGGCTCTTACGGAATAACTTTTTAAAATATGTGGCTTTCATGGCTCTCTCAGCCAAAAAGGTTCCTGATCCCTGCCCTAAGCACTGTGTGACATCTGAAAATTTTCAGCAAGGAGTTCTATGTGCCATCCCCCATGATAGTGTTGTTTTTTTATTTACTGCAGACAAAAGTCTGAAATCAGAAATACAGAAAATAAGACTTGCTCTTCTATTTTGTATCTATTCTTGTGTTTCTTTTAAAGGGAGTCCGTCAGCATAAGGAACCTTAGAACTGCTGTGACAATAACATTGTAACATCTGGAGTGATGGACATGCAGGCTGCATAATACAGAAGTCCACATTTAAAGGCTAAACAGAGCGTTGTAAACAATTTTCTATTATACTTTGTTAGGGCAGCTACAGGCGACGTGATACAACCTCAGTCTGTAAAAGAAAGCAAAAAAAAAACAGGCAGTAGAGGCTGTAGAAAATTGCACCAAAATTGTGGAACAATGATCTTGCTTAACTTGTTTTAGTAAAACCTGAGCAGTGAACAGTAATGTAAATGTGAACATTAATTGACGACAGGCAATAAAGGCAATTTACTAATCTCATGGATGTTGCCAAAAATGACAGGACATAATCAAATAATATCAAGTGAAGCTTTCTAGTTAGGTTTTTTTTTTTTTTTTTAAGCTTTGTCTTGGAATATAACTCACATTTAATAATTTAAACCCATAATGTTTATTGTTTTATGAAATTCACGTATATATAAAAATTATGTATAAAGAACTGTATACAATTGCAATGTCCATTTTCTAAAGCTGGGCTCATATAACTCAGTGTATTGATCATTCTGTAGCCTTGTGGACAGGAAGTTATCATGAGATGTGAAAGCCAGTTGCTATGTAACGCAGACAAAGTATCAGGGTGGAGCAGGAGCTGAATGCAATCAGTTCTTTAGCCTCTTGTGTTTGATGGAAGGCTTAAATACATCCTCATATTCAATGCTGTTTTTAATGAGATTTTGGACACAGATGATTTTTCTCATTTGTCTGATTCTGAATAAATAGTGCTAATGGAGCTGCAACAACCATAGATTCACAGGATACAGGCCTCTAGTGCATTTGTAATTATGGATAAAGATTACTTTCCGATTTTCTAGAGGTGCTTATACTTCACATTACAGTGCAAAGCGGTCTAGAATGAACAGCATACAGCTGCACTAAATGCACTTTAATTGGATCAGTGCCCATGTCCGTTACTTTAACATACCCAGACCAGACTGTTAAAAAGTAGACCACGTCAAGGTTTTCATGGATCTCTCATAGACTGTAGTTTATGAGGGTCTCTGAAAAATGAACACCAGAAAGATGAAAAACTGGCCATGAAAATGGATTTATTTTTTTAATGGCCAAGTTTTGATATAGGAGCTGTATTGCACACAGTTTGTTACAATGAGGTGCTCTGGATAGGGTCCCACTCCCATTAGTCATAAGTTGTAGAATCCAGTCACACTGATTAAGATTCAACACTTGATTTTATTGATATACTGTATATAACCCTTCCGATGCTCTGGTGCCTCTTCGGGTCCTGCGTTCCTCTATATGCAATGCTGGCAACTCAGAGACAATGACGTCGGCAAGCGCCTGACGTCATTCTGTGTGCCGGCCACGTGTGGGAACCTTAAGGGAAACAGAAGGACCCAAAGAAACACCGGAGCATCGGAAGCAAGGAGAGAGGGGTGCGTCGGAAAGGTGAGTACAGAGTTTATTTTTTTAAATTACAGGCTTGGCATACTGGGGCAGGCTATATACTGGGGTGCAGGGACTGGAAGGCTTTATACTGGGGGGCAGGGTATATACTACAAGGGCTGGCAGGCAGGCTATATACTGGGGTGCAGGGGCTGGAAAGCTTTATACTGGGGGGCAGGGTATATACTACAAGGGCTGGATTGCTATAATCTACAGGGGGGAGTGGCTAGCAGGCTATATCCTGGGGGGCAGGGGCTGGCAGGCTATATACTGGGGGGGGGGGCAGGGGAAGTCAGGCTATATACTGGGGAATATGGGCTGGTCGGCTTTATACTAACTGGAGGCGGTGACCAATGCATTTCCCACACTAGGCTTATACTTAAGTCAATAGGTTTCGGTCAACACCTGACCTTCACCAGATACACTTTGCCTAATGAATAAAATAAAAGCCAGAATTGCTGCTATGCAGGTGGTAGTGCTAAGGGAATTGGCGGAAGATACCGCTCTGAATAGAAAAGGCGCCTCCAATTTACTTCTATCCAGAAGGATTCCATGGCCCAGTGCACAAGCTGCCTGCTTGGGCCACATAAAAAGGGTAGCTCCTATACCTCAATGCATTCCAGACCTGTGCAGTCATATATCCCACCAATGACACACAAGATGCAAACATCGCTGCTTGGGACTGCTGTTTGTGTCCCATTAAAACAATTTCCTGTGTGCAGAAAGCCTTAGGCTAAATACACACTGAACTTAGTTTTATATGGGCTGTATTTACGGTCCAAATACAGTCTGTATGTCACCCATATGTCCAACGTATTTACGGTCCATATAAAATATGGCAGGCTGGAAAATGATGTCATTGATGTGATTGTTCCAATCACTTCTTCACCTAGCAAATGATCCACAAATACTGACGGCATGCGGATGACACCTGTGCAGCATGACCATTTTTAACAGCTTCATAGACTTATGGGAACGCATAGGCCACAAATACATACAGGAATAGGACTTGCTCCGAATGAAATGTTGTGGATGTGACACACAGAGGACCTGTAAGAAAAAAGCTGTGTGCATGATTACATGAAACAACATAGTGGGCCTAGATTGTAGGCTAGTGTAGCGGGCGTTTATTTAATGTGTATAGGTACTTTTGGATTCACAAATAATTAGCTCTCAATATTTTTACCCATCAGCTTTGTTAGTGGTCTACCAGGTGATGTAATACGGTTTACTGTAAAGTAACGTAAGTATATTCTGCCTATGAGTCAGAGCTCATCTTCTATATTCTCTTGAATCCTGTTGTTGCAATGATAGACATATCTTGGGATGCAGTATATACTTCTTCTGCCCACACTATTTTATATATGTCTATAATGTATAATGTCTATAAAATATTTAATGTAGCATAACTCCATATTTTGTGCTATTTTAAAATATCAAAGCAAATATCGATGTACATGATTTTCTCCTTATTTAAGCATAGGATTGTCTATAGACTCATGAGGTAATCATGCTACCTGTGTGTCAGCGGACCTCCCACGCTGATGACAATAGGAATAAAACCTCAAACTTGGGTAGAGGACCTGTTCTGTGTTTTTTGGCTTTGGTTGTACAGGGTCATACAATTGTCTTTTTCACTGCACTCATAAAAAGTGAATTTATACATGACCCACATTGTTGTACTCTGAAGCTGTGGAAACAAGGTAGTGAGTGCTAATTCTACATAGTCACCACTTTATTTACCACAGTACAGAATGGACGAAGATGCATCTCTAAGTTGCTATGGAAACTTGTCCAATCCTCTTTGAATGTAGCAATACACTCTCCTACTAGAGAAGAGCCTGGTCATCACTCTATATAGTCATTCAGAAACCAGGTTTGTTTTAGGAGATGATTATTAATTGTTGACTTATTTATACAGTACATGTAGAAGATATTACCAATTATGTACCATGACATTTTACGTAACTTAGGGGATAAACAAGCTTATAGGTGGTGGTCCAACTGCAGGAACCCCTCACCAATTATAAGAACTGGATACCCTGCAATCCGAGGTCTTGTCACAAATGGGTATGCTGTCAGTTATGGTTAAAGGGGTTGTCCGAGAGTTCCGGAAAAAAACTATAGGTGGCCGGGAGCGGGCTGCTTAAAACAATAAAGATTTACTTACCTTCCGGTGCCCTCCGAATGAATGCAGCTCTGAATGCTGGATACCGGAGGGCACCGGAAGGTAAGTACACCTTTATTGTTTTAAGCAGCCCGCTCCCGGCCACCTATAGTTTTTTGTCAAAACTCGGACAACCCCTTTAATTGCCGCGATCATTGCCAATACAGCTGACATCCACCGTGTATGGAGCTCAGCCCGTGAGCTCTCTACATATGACCCCTACATGACCAGGACGTAACAGTACGTCCTGGTGCGCGAAGGGGTTAAGGCCCAAAGCGTGTTAATGGCAGAACCATAATAAAACTTGTATTTGATTAACTCAACTTGGAAGACTTTGTTTCTTGGTACCTCCGAAACAGCTTTTTATTTTCTTCTACTTCTATTGTACTGCCAAAGTGTTGCTATGTGCTGTGGGCCTGCTTGCCGGCATCTTCCCTTACATAGCTTACAGAATAGGGGCCGATCCCAAGGGAAAAATTAACTAATTCTTCCCCTTGATTAAAAATCATAAGAAATCTAAGAGGCCCACTGGTATGGGATCATCTACAATAAGGCCTCCCAGCAGTAAATACACAAATAGAAAAATATCCAGCCAGCAAAAATACTACACACATACATATATACACACACGTCTGATATATATGTATATACCACAAATATAAATATATACCTGCAACAAATGTAGCAAACACATAAATATATTCCAGCAATGAATCTTTTGTTTAGCCGTTTCCTTCTACGTCTGTGTTGGCCTGGTCCATCCCAGTCCTCTTCTTGGCAGACTTCTCACAGTTGGCAATTCTCCATCAGCTAGAGAACATCATAGCAACTTCTCCTGGCCATGATTTATCATTGCAGAATTTGCCACCCTGGTGAATTTGGCCTCTGGAGAACATCTCCAAACATAGAAATCAAATCAGTCAATATAATGTCCCACAGATAACAGCTATGTACTCCTCAAAATGAACACAAAGGCACACATTTATCAAAGTGTAAGCAACAGTTTTCTGACTTTGCACTGAAAAGAATGCGCAACTGCATGAACATGTATTTGTGAAGTGTTTGCGCCAATTTTGTGTTGCAGCTGCACTGTGTCCACTCTATCACAAGATTCTCCACCCAAAACCAGTGTTCTTTTGCTGACTCGACACATTTATTATAGTGACAGAATTATGCTCTGTTAAAGGTACACCAAAAAGTTGGTGTATACTTCCCGAGCAGTGCAGGGTGCACCACATTATTGAAGACTTTGTGCCAGTATTCAATTGGCGCAATCTGCACATTGAGGCAAACTGCCAATAGTGCACTATGTTTGATAAATCTGGGCCAATGTGCCCCCTGCATATGAAGGTAAAACACTGTGACCCCTCAATATATTATATACTACTTCATAATTCCCACCTCATTCATTTAGGTGGCGCAGCACACTCCTCCCTCCCTCAATCTCCAGTATAAAGGTGTCCCAGTGCACTCCCCCCTACTTTCCAGTACATAGGTAGCAGTATTTCTGTGACCCCATTCGATAAGCCCTGGTATTGGATATACACAGCAGAAACATACAATAACTCAGTTGAAGTAGAAAGGAAATATACCCGTTTCTCTACTCCATTTATCCACCTGAAATATAGGTTGCCTGATACACTACCCACAGTATATAGACGGCCCGGTATAGTCCCTCCCCCGCCCTTCAAATATATAGGTGGCTGAGTACAGTCCCCCCGACCCACTAGTACAGTGGTGGCGAACCTATGGCACGCGTGCCAGACAGGGCACGCAGAGCCCTCTCTGCTGGCACGCATGCCATCATCCTCCACCGTGTGCAGAGGCCCGCAGGTCCACAGTTTAGAAGAACAGCATCTGCACCTTGCGCTCAGATACAGAGCAGGCAGGTCACACTGCACGGGTAGATGCAGTTCTTCTAAACTGAGGTCCTGCGGGCCCCTCAGATGCAGCCCACAGCCGGGTGCAGGATGTCTGTGCTCCTGTCAGAGGAGCGCTGATCTATAAGAAGATCCCAGTGCAGCGCTGGGAGCAGGAAGCAGCATGGAGAGCTTGTGCCTCCCCCTCCTACTAGGAGACCTGAAGTGGAGCCGGGACAGAGAGAGGGGGAGGGGGAGGCTGTGACCCGGAACATCCAGAGGCTGCTGTGTGCCTTCCTCATAGAGAACTGTAAGTTGTACAGTGTCTACAATGTGTTTATACAGTCCACATACATATATACGTGTGCTATGCATATATGTGTGTGTATATGTGACATTTACACACATATGCATAACACAGATATATAATATGTCTTTGTTATGCACTTGTGTGTGTTTATGTCTGTGTTATCTGTATATAAGTATATGTGTGTGTCTGTATCTGTGCTGTGCATATTTGTGTGTATATGTGTATATATATGTCTGTGTATGCATACTGTATATATGTGTGTACTGTATATGTCTGTGTTATGCATACTGTATATATGTGTGCACTGTATATGTCTGTGTTATGCATTCTGTATATATGTGTGTACTGTATGTCTGTGTTATGCATATTGTATATATGTGTGCACTGTATGTCTGTGTTGTGCATACTGTATATATGTGTGTACTGTATGTCTGTGTTATGCATACTGTATATATATATATATATGCGTACTGTATATATGTGTGTACTGTATGTCTGTGTTATGCATATTGTATATATGTCTGCACTGTATATGTCTGTGTTATGCATACTGTATATATGTGTGTACTGTATATGTCTGTGTTATGCATATTGTATATATGTCTGCACTATATATGTCTGTGTTATGCATACTGTATATATGTGTACTGTATATGTCTGTGTTATGCATATTGTATATATGTCTGCACTGTATATGTCTGTTATGCATACTGTATATATGTGTGTACTGTATATGTCTGTTATGCATACTGTATACATGTGTGTACTGTACATGTCTGTGTTGTGCATACTGTATATATGTGTGCACTGTATATGTCTGTGTTGTGCATACTGTATATATGTATACTCTGTATATGTCTGTGTTATGCATACTGTATATATGTGTGCACTGTATATGTCTGTGTTATGCATACTGTATACATGTGTGTACTGTATGTCTGTGTTATGCATATTGTATATATGTCTGCACTGTATATGTCTGTGTTATGCACACTGTATATATGTGTGTACTGTATGTCTGTTATGCATACTGTATATATGTGTGCACTATATATGTCTGTATGCATACTGTATATATGTGTGTACTGTATATGTCTGTGTTGTGCATACTGTATATATGTGTGCACTATATATGTCTGTGTTATGCATACTGTATATATGTGTGCACTGTATATGTCTGTGTTATGCATACTGTATATATGTGTGCACTATATATGTCTGTGTTATGCATACTGTATATATGTGTGCACTATATATGTCTGTGTTATGCATACTGTATATATGTGTGCACTGTATATGTCTGTGTTATGCATACTGTATATATGTGTGCACTATATATGTCTGTGTTATGCATACTGTATATATGTGTGCACTGTATATGTCTGTGTTATGCATACTGTATATATGTGTGCACTGTATATGTCTGTGTTATGCATACTGTATATATGTGTGCACTATATATGTCTGTGTTATGCATACTGTATATATGTGTGCACTATATATGTCTGTGTTATGCATACTGTATATATGTGTGCACTATATATGTCTGTGTTATGCATACTAATAGTGGTGGTAAACATGTGGCAGTATTATTTGGCCCTTACGTAGGTTATATTGCTCTAAATTACCATGTTGGCACTTTGTGGTAGATAAGTGGGTTTTGGCTTGCAGTTTGGGCACTCGATCGCTAAAAGGTTCGCCATCACTGCACTAGTATATACCCCCAAACCACCAGTATATAGGTGGCCCAACATCCTACCCCTCCCTACTCCTCAATATATAGGTGGCCTGGTACAAAACCCTACCCACCCACACCAAGTATACAGGTGGCCCGTTACACTCCCTTCCTGCACCTCCCAGTATACAGGTAGCCCAGTAGTAAATAAAAAAACAAAAACAAAACATAGACGTCCCGGTGTGTGCCCCCTCTGGCAGGATCTGCTATTCTTTTAGCTTCTCATGCCCTTGTTTTTAAGAAAAGGGGGCTTTAAAATGTATGCAAATTAGCCTGAGGTGCTCCAGAGTCCATTAACTCCTTTGGAGCCTGGAGTCCCTCAGGCTCATTTGCATAATTTAAAAGGCTTTTTTTTTTTTCCTCTTACAAACCAGGACATAAGAAGCTAAAAAAAGAGCAGATCCTGCCAGAGTGGGCGCACACCTAATGTCCTAATTCCAATCCTTGATCTGGTGATAGATGTCCTTTAAAGATACACATACTGTTCATTACTACTGAGAGCCGATTCATAAACCCCTTCCCGCCAAGGCCCTTTTCGTTCATGCGGTTTAACTTTTCACTCTCCACCTTCAAAAAATCTATAACTTTTTTAATTTTCCACGTAAAGAGCTGTGTGATGGCTTGTTTTCTGCTTCATAGTGCTTGATTGCACTTCATAGCGATGTTATTTAATATTCCATGCTGTGTCGAGGGAAGCGAGAAAAATTTTTTTAAAAGCATTGTAAATGGTGAAAAACCGCATTTACGCCGTTTTTCACTTTGCGCCCCAAATGACATGTCTACTTTATTCTTTGGGTCGGTATGATCATGGGGATACCAAATTTGTATAGGTTTCATAATTTTTTCATATGATTACAAGAATTAAAACCTCCTGTACGATTGGGCATTTTTGGACGTGGTGATACCTTTTTAATGATTTTTACAGTTTGCAGCAGTATGGCAGTATATGGGAATTTTCATCCTCATTCATCACAATGTGCTATTCGCACATTGTAATCAATGGGTTAAAACAAGACAGCCTTGGGTCTGATGAAGTCAAGGGGAGCAAAGATCTTCATTAAGATAGTGGCCCCATGTCCCACGGGCGGTGATGGATGGGACGGCAACTACCAGTAAGTGTTACCTGTAAGTGTTTGCTGTAATATTCAGCAAAGACTTACCGACTATGGAGAGGGCTCAGCCCGTGAGTACTCTCCATGCACCCGCACCCGACGTGTGACATACCATTACGTCACATGTCGGGAAGGGGTTTAAGGTTTAGCCTCAAAGGTAGTGAGATTTCGGAGGAGCAATTGAGCGCGCTCTCAAAATTGCTCCGAAACCAATAAAAACATAAAAAAGGAACAATGCTCGATTCCTTCAACTTTAAAAGCAGCAATCGGTTCTTTCATATATCTTGTCTCACCACTCCAAGAAACATTAGGCACAGATAATTTCCAAGAGTGTTCTCATGTACTTGTAGCCCCAGTGTGGGTTTATCGTTGTTCGTAGTTAAGACATGGTTAACAACATGCGCATCAATAGTTAAAAAACACCAGGCACCTTGCCCGACGCAGGTTTCACCTCTTCAGGCTTCTTCTGGGGCATGGTGCTGACGTAACAGTAGGCGTTTAAATACAAAATAAATTCCTTTTTTCTAAAAAGATGGGTTTTTAAAATAAAATTAAATCATTACACCCCCAAACGATACAATCTGTTAGCTAACTTCCAAGCTATATTGTAAATCTGTGAAGCTATAACTACTTTTTCCACAAAAAGGTTCTAGATTATCTATTCTAAATTATTTATCCCTAACCTTTCTTGGAGTGGTGAGACAAGACATTTGACAAAACCGATTGCTGGACATTGTTCCTTTTTATGTTTTTACTGAGAGCTGAGATGGTCTCAACCCCCCCTCCCCCTTGGTGGTGCCCTAGGTGGTGCCCTAGGTGATCGCCTTCCCCTTCTCCCAGCACTGATGGCAAGACACACGTATGTCATGCCGCTCCACCAATTAGTGAGAACGGATCCAGAGTTCACTGAATTGTGGGGGATCCCATTCTTACAATTGTTTGAGTCCAAGCAGTCAGACCACACCAATCAGCTGGTATAATATATATATATATATATATATATATATATATATATATATATATATTGCAGTCTAATCCATGGGGAGGGGGGCAAAAAGGGCTCTTTTGTAGCCAATTCCAGGTTTATTAGTATTTTTTAAGAGGAAGAAGTTCTAAATGAAGGAATTGTATAGATGCCAGTATTTTTGAGCTGGTGTTACAGGACTCTTCAGCCTTTCCACTTAGAATAAATGGTACGTCCCAGACCCAGTTGGTGCCCCATGGACGGTATTAACCAAATATGAAATAATACATACAGTCTATATTTATTTATGCAAACATTTATTTCTACAATACTTATACGAGTACAGAGAATACATAACAGTCTGCTTTGCTTTGGAATGATGTCCACAATACTGAGCCGAATATGTAGCTTTATTAAACATATTTGTAATATGGTAATACATTTTTGGACATCAATCCCTCCTGCTTGTAGAAATTGAATGCCCAAAAGGCAAAAGTCAAAGCCAACATTAGAAAAAAAAATATATATATTAAAAATAAAATGATAGATTGACTCATAAAAAACATAACACTGTCAATTTTAAAAATAAACATTTAAATAGGCATAAAAACACAACTGGGTAACAATGTAAGTATTAAGCAGTAGGCACTCACATGTTTCATTAAATTAAAAAAGCAAAATTTAAAAAACCCACAGTATTATTATATAATGAGTTTGGCAGAGCTCCTAATCTTGGTTACAAAAACTGAGAATACTGTTAGGAACCAAACCACATAATAAGTAAGATTTGCCCTTTTTTCAGTTAAAGGGGTATTCTCGTCTGGGCATTCACATTTAGTTTCACTAATCTTCCATATATAAACATTTCTTCAATTGGATGTTATTAAAAAAAATGTTCCTGTGTGAAGATAATTTCTCTTAAAATGTAGTGATATGGTCCCTTAGAAACGAGATGGCTTCCTCGGTTACGACCACCTCACATTTTGGCAGCAGTGGCCAGACATGTGCTATTGAGTCCTGCCTGACCACCTGGCTTCAGCGATAATTACCACAGGACGGCTGTGTGACATGCAGTAACTCCTGGACATTTCATATACAAAACCTTTTTGTTTCTTTGTGCAATCCCTCCGGCAGAGGTGGCCGTATCCAAGGAAGCCATCTCGTTTCTAAGGGACAATATGACTACATTTATGAGAAATTATCTTCACACGGGAACATTTTTTTTTAATAACATCTAATTGAAGAAATGTTTATATATAGCAGATTTGAATGTGAATGCCTGGACGAGAATACCCCTTTAACAAGTTAATCTGAATAACAACAACTATGGCCATCTCCAAGGCTCTGAGAACAATTCAATCCATAGACTGGTCTAAATAAATGATAAAAGATTAAAGCATCAGTTCCTGATAAAATATGCTGGACTCCTAATGACCGCGTAAAGTCTAGATTTTGACCTCTGCTGGCCATTGCATGGCATGCAGTGGATCCAGGTTATATTCCTCTTTACAGGCAGTCTCCTGGTTATGTACAAGATAAGTTCCAGAGGTTTGTTCTTAAGTTGAATTTGTATGTAAGTCGAAACAGTATATTTTATAATTGTAGATCCAGACAAAACATTGTTTTGCCCCAGCGACAATTAGAGTTTCAACATTTTTTGCTGTAATTTGACCAAGGATTATCAACAAAACTTCATTACAGACAATTTACAGCTGATCACTGCAGTCTGCGACTATAGTAAGATCCAGAGAGCTTCACCAGAGGTCACAGTGGGCAAAGGGGCAACTAGGGGTCGTCTGAAAGTCAGGTGTCCATAAGTAGGGGACCGCCTGTAATAGTTATTCTAATAAAATGTAGTGGAGTAAGAATAAATGAAAGGTTTAATGCGACCTGTCAGGAGGCTTAGATGACCGTCCATTTTTAGTTTTTCCCCCCTAAAAAGCGTACATATAAGTATTTTATACTGGAAGATATGAGAAGGCCTCCACTAAACATGCTTGGAATGCATGATAATTTACCTTAGAGGCGTTGTCTGAGACTTCTTAAAAACAAAAAGGTGGGCGAGAGGGGGCTTCTATACATAAAGATGTACTTACCTTCCGGCACCCTCCGGTTGTCCCACACTGCTGTCGCTCCGGTCCACACTCCATGTAAACAAACATGGCCGTGGGAGCAGTGCTGGACTCGGCTTACGGCCGGCCGTGGCCAGCCACACCCACCCGTCCCTATTCACAGTATTGTATTTGCAGGATGGATCGTTGTCCAGTCCGGCCAAAAGCTGAACCCAGCACTGCGCCCAGCAGCGCGGGACACCCGGAGAGCGTCGGAAAGTAAGTAAGTACATCTTTACTTTTTTAAGCAGCCCCCTCCCGGCCACCTTTCGTTTTTTTTCTTTTTTTTTTTAAGAAGTCTTGGACAACCCCTTTAAGGCCCATCACCCATGAGCGAGTGTAATGTGATTTACTTCCATCACACTGGTATCGTAAGCTTGCCTGTATGTCCGGGCCGAACGCTCAAAGACCATGCATGCAGAGTCCAGTTCCAGCATCTAAGCATTTGGACTGAACATGCAGGCAAGCTTACAATGCAAGTAAATCATATCACACTTGATTGTGGGCAATTGGCCTAAAGGAAATCTACCATCAAGCATGATAAACTATAGACTCCCAGATCCAGTGACAGTGTGCTAATCTTCTTTGACTCATAATCCATGGCCTCCTTCCTTCTAAAATCAACTTTTAAAATTATGATAATGAGCCTGTTACCAAAGCCCCTCCCTGTTGCATCTTCACAGGCTGTTACATTGTCTCAGCCTCCCTCTGCACTGCCCCCCACCTCCTACTGTACTGAAAATTACTCTCCTGCCATTACATCAGGGAGCAGGAGGGAGGATGAAACAAGTGTAACAGCCTGTGGAGATGCAACAAACACAGAGGGGATCTGGTAACACCCCTCATGCTCATTACATAATTTTAAAAGTTGATTTTAAAAGGAAGGAGACCATGGATAACAACGATAACAGTCATGGTGCATAAATTTATGAGATATTGTTTCTGAAGCAATAAAAATTATAAAGCTATGTCTGTGAGGTATAAATGAAGACAAACTTACATGTATGGATACAATAGATGTATTATAATAGAAAATCTTAGAATAAAGAAGTGGTTTCCCTGTGAAGTATCACAACTGCACCAACTGGACCAGTAACAAATACTCCAGTACTGTAAATTATATTTTGGCCACTGCAACATAACACAAAGAACAAAAGTCAATGTTAGGCCTTGCTTATCATTTCTTATGGCAACCAAAGCTCAGCTTTAATTTTTCCAAAGTGAATAAAAAAATGAAAGCAAATAAGGCCCAATTGGCGGCTATGGGTAACCAAGACCGTTTTACTATATTTGATACCTCACTGAGTGGTTTTAATTGGTCATACAGTCTAGAGGGTATGCTGATCCCTTAAATACATCAATATAATATCAGCATTAAATACAGTGGTTTTTTAACCAATTATTGTCCCTTTAATTTCGTCAATATCACAAAATGTCACTTCTTTTGTGATAAAGAACAGATATCTGCTAATGACATGGAGATTTAGACCTAAAGATGAATATTCCCTAGGTCAGTGGTGGCAAACCTATGGCACGGGTGCCAGAGATGGCACTCAGAGCCCTTTCTGTGGGCACTCAGGCCATTGTCCCAAAGGCCAAACAGGACCAAATTCCCCAAATCTTCCTGCAGTACCAAGCAACTTAAAAGATGCTGCTCTCAGAGCTATTTTAAAACGACATTTCATTGGCTGTTTGAACTGCGGGAAAAGTGAAAAGGTGAGGACAGAACTGCATTGTCTTTGGAGGTTCCCCTGCTGGACCCACCATTCTTCCTAGAGAGAAGCTACAATGATGGTCTGAATTTTCCCTCCTTTCAACTCTATTGGTGGCCTTAGGAGAGCCAATATAATTGAATGTTGTTGAAGAACAGGTAGCAATAAGTTACTGCTTTGTTGGCACTTCATGGTAAATAAGTGGATTTTGATTGTAGTTTGGGCACTCGGTCTCTAAAAGGTTCGCCATCACTGCCCTAGGTGGAATTAAACAGTCTGCTATTTAAGTCCTGAGATTGTTATGTCAGTTTAAGAAGATTTCAACCAGCATGGTCTGAGGAGACCTCAACTCCTTCACCTCCAAAATCAAACAAGGGCTCACCTTCCCCACTTCCATTAGTTAAAAAATTTTCCAAGACTTTAGCAGGGTCTCGAAGAAAGATTACCAATACAGTAATGTTGTCACTTGAGCCTCCTTCTTTGGCAGCGGCCACCAGTCTCTCGGCAGTACGCTGTCCATTTCCATCATTTTCCTGAAGGTGACCTAAAACAAGGCTGGGAACCTCAGATGATGACACTGCATCATAAAAACCATCACAAGCCAACACAAGAAAGTCTTCTGAGCCATTAAGATTATGAGAGGACACGTCTCCTTCTCCAGACACATATGGTTTTTGATCAATATCACCTGGAAATAAATTATTTTTACTCAGTACCTGATAAATCATTCACAAGATGAATAAAACAAAGAGTAAAAGTATTTCTTTTTACATATATTAATAATATAGGAAAATGATAAGAAGCATTGTAGGGTATATTAGAATACAATAGGTGATAAAAATCAATCAGTTTCAGGAGGAACCAAATACAATTACTGGATGGAACACCAGATAGAACACCAATCTGCCCCAATGATTCTCCACACAAAAACAGAGGAGCATTTACTGAAATGATCTCTTTAATATGAAAGATGCAAGAAGTCTTTGTGAATAATGGGCAAATATCTTAATCCAGTACCTGGTGTCTACTCAACTCTATAGGCCCCAGCTGGCAGGAGCCAAGTATGGAGATCCTCTATATGGACAGTAGTAGTTGAGGGATCCTCTACATGTAGGGTAGTAGTTGAGTAGAACTTATGTACTGGAATCTTTTGTTAGGACAGCCGCAGCTGAATACAGGGATCCTCTGTGTATAAAAGATCTGATGTTGGCCTTCATCCCCCCTCCATCGAGCACAAATTGCACCCCCATAACCTCTTCTTTCTCCCGCCTGAACCTTCATGCCCCCCTTTCTCCATTCTGTACTCCCACATCCCACTCTTCCTCCTCTCTGCACCTTCATAACCCCCTTTTTCCACACATGCTGCTCCTCCTCCACAGCTACCACACCTTGCAGCAGCCTCTTCCTGCATATCACCACATCATATCCTGCAGAGTTGCTCCAGAGTCCGATCACATGTCAGGTCCCCTGCCAGGTCCTTTAGACTTAACCCCTTCATGCTCCGTGACGGATATATCCGCCATGGAGCGGTGAAGGTTGTATGAAGAAGGCTCACGGGCTGAGCCTTCTTCATACAGAGATGGGCTTTGCTGCATATCGCAGCAAAGACCCATCGCTATCACCCGCGGTCGGTGCTTGCAGGTGTCAACCTTTTCTTTGCCGCCAGCAAAGTCGCCGGCGGCACTTCAAATTTGGCCGCGCATGGGCGCCGCCATCTTACCTCCGACCGCCGCTCCCCCGAACGTCATCGGGGGGCGGCGATCGGTTGCCATGGTAGCCTCGGGTCTTCGTTTGACCCGAGGATACATGGCTTCTGCACATGCATTACAATGAGCCTGTGGCTCATTGTAATGTATAGTGAGCAGAAATGCCATATACTGCGATACAGTAGTATTGCAGTATATGGCAGGAGCGATCAGACCATCTAGGGTTAATGTACCATAGAGGGTCTAAGAAATAGTGGGGGAAAAAAAGAAAAAAAAAAGTTTAAAAAATGTTAAAAAAATAATAAAATATTAAAAGTTCAAATCACCCCCCTTTCCCTAGAACTGATATAAAATATAATAAATAGTAAAAATCACAGACACATTAGGTATCGCCGCGTCCCAAAATGCCCGATCTATCAAAATATAAAAACCGTTATTGACGGCGGTGACCTCCGGAACGGCAAATGGCGCCCAAATGTCCAAAACGCGACTTTTACACCTTTTTAGATGACATAAAAAAACGTAATAAAAAATTATCAAAATGTCGCACAGTCCTCAAAACGGTAGCAATGAGAACGTCGGCTCATTTCGCAAAAAATGACACCTCACACAGCTCCATGCGCCAAATTATGAAAAAGTTATTCGCGTCAGAAGATGACAAAATTTTTTTTTTCTTTTTTGTACACATTTGTTTAATTTTTGAAAATGTGTTAAAACGCAATAAAACCTGAATAAATTTGGTATCACTGCGATCGTACCAAACCAAAGAATAAAGTAGAGGTGTTATTTGGATCGCAGATTGAAAGTCGTAAAAAACTGAGCCCACAAGAACATGATGCACATGCAGTTTTTTTTCAATTTTTCCACATTTGGATTTTTTTTGCGGCTTCCCACTACATGGCATGGAATAATAAATAACATCATGAGAAAGTAAAATTTGTTACGCACAAAATAAGCCCTCACACAACTCTATACACGGAAAAATTAAAAAGTTATGGATTTTTGAAGATGGAGAGCGAGAAATTAGCGAAAATACCCTGCGTCCTTAAGGGGTTAAAGGATTAAATTTACTGGTAGCTAAAGAACTTGCAATGATGTCGCTAATCACCGGATGCTCAAATCATCACAGGTCCTTTAGACCAACCCAAAATTGGATCTACATATCCTTCTTGTCCCTCCAGCGCCCCAAACATGTTGTCCCAAATAAATATATGAGTATTGTCCCTTCTATTCTCTTGCACATAGACTCCTGCAGCGCCTCACTTCTTCCTTCTTCCTTTCTCTCCTGTACAGAGATATCTGGGGTTCTTCATTCCTTGTTGTTAGTTCCGACCCCCTAATTGCAATAGGCCATGCCCCTCATCAACATCAAACCTACTGGGAGATACCAGCTATAGCCGAACATAGTGATGATCACATGACCTGCCCAAACCGCTGCAGGACATGTGACCAGAGCACAGAGCATCCATTTCTACCGTCTTGTTCCTCCTACACTGGAAAATGTAGCTGACGAATTAAAGGGCCAGCAGCATTTTTTTTTCATCATTGCATTGTATGCCCATTTTTCTGTGAAGGGCAGCATTAGATAACTAATTACATATTACTTTTAACTATTATTGGAGCAAATAGTATAATTGTAATGCTTGTTAAATAGAAGCCCTTGAATTAGTGGAGGAAATGGTGGTCTATTATGGACTTCTTATACCACACAGACACCTCCACTTACATTTATTGTTTGTGACTCTACATGTAAACATGAAAAAAAAAAAAAGAAGAAATACTCACCAATTGCTCTGGATACAGCAAGTGTCCCATTCACACGCCAGCACCCCATAAAAGTAACACAACCTCCCAGGGATTCTATTCTTTCACGCTCATCCTGTAAAAAAGTTGTACTTGACGTAAACAAAATCTGTTGCTTTATTTTTTCTTTGTGTAGAGACAAGTAAAAATGAACGCAGGATGGTGTACAGAGCAAAACTCACCTCTCTCTCTGGTTTGTGGGGCTCCATGAGAGTCACTGGATTCCCTTGTCGTACAAGAAGGGCTTGAGAGTCACCCAACCATGCCACATGTAACCGCTCACCTTCCAACAGTGCACATACTCCAGTGGTACCACTGCGCAGTCTCTGTAGAAACAGATGTACACTTAAGGGAACAAAGTAAAACTGAAGATTAAAAAACACAAAACAAAAAAAACAACACTTGGCGTTATCGGTCTCAGAATAACTTAAGTTATTACCTCTCTCCTTGCTCTTTTAAGGAACATAGCATCTGTACGCTGAAAAGATTCCTTTAAGGCCACAGAAGGATCTGACACCAACTCCTCATGACGTGCCAATGTGACATGGAGATGTGTAGCTGCATAATTGGCTGCATCTAGCCCACCGTGCCCATCAAAAACGGCAAAATATGATCTTTCCACACCATCCTGAAAACCAGAAAATATGATAAAGATGAATACACAGTATCAAGCATAATTTAATAATAATAAATTATTTATTTATATAGTGCACACAGCTTGCCAAATCGGTCCCTGCCCGTATGTTTTGGAGGAGGAAACCAGAGGACCCAGAGAAAACCCACGCAAACACAGAGAGAACATACAAACTCTTTGCAGATGTTGATTTATTTGCATTCTTAATTTTCTCTGCAGATTTAATCTATAACATACAGTAGCTTGGGCTGTACTAAACATAACCGCTCCATAGATTGCTGACATCATATCCATTTGTTTTCAGCTCAGTGCTATTTAAGTCAATGGGTGGAGCTGAAATTCCAAGCACAGCTGCTGTAAATAATACAGTGCTTTTCATGACAAGCAGTGAAGGGTCTGCATACAGTCTATTCAAACAGCAGATCTGATACAGATATTGATCACCTATCCTCATGATAGATCATGGCAATAAACAAAACCCATAATGGAGAACCCCATTAATAATGCGTGTTGTAAATCAAATCTGTATCTACAAAACTGTAAATTCATTGTTGCTGTCAGACTCAACAACATGTGTAATGATTTTAATTCAGGTAAACAGGACTAAAGCTCAAAATGGTATAAATATACAGATTTATCTTCCGTTTTACCGTAAAGCCAAAAAGCTGGTTGAATTCCAAAAGTGACACATGGCGATCTTCCATTTTCCTGCGCGTGTTGCGGATTGCGTGAATAGAGACATACAAGTTACGTTTAGTGGTTGGTGGTGGAGGTAACTGCGTCTGCCACTGACTGCTGATCTCCTGAAGACAGGTAAGGCAGCGTTCAAGTAAGGCATCAAAGCGGAGAACTGCAGAGATTACAAGAAAACAACATGAAAAAGGAAAATACTAAAAGAGAAAAATAAAATAAAGGCATCTCACAGAGAATTGACTGCAGTATCTGTTTGCTGCTACATTTTGTCAAAGCTCAATACGGACACAATCCTACTTATAGCTACACATTCTGTAGCGATAAGGACCCTGGTAGAAACCAGACAAAATTATCTGTGTTTTTTTTTTTTTTTTGCTGTGGTTTTAAGCCTCTAATAAGCTGTGGAAGGGCCGGTTCAATTTCATGCATAGAATCTGCTGCGATAATTAAGATGCAAGGGATTCTAACATTTCTAAATCTTTGCATTCCGATAAATCAGCAAAAATGTTTTTTTTTTTATTTTGGTAAAGAAAACTGCCTTTCTAAAATAAATTATCTAATACTGTACAAGAATGCTTTTCATCGAGCTGTCTGCATTACTCGCCAGCAGAGGGAGCTAGTACACCACTCAATGCGTGATAAAAGGCTTCACAGATTCAAGGGAGAAACCATATCTATGGTGACACCTTTCTGCCTTTCATTTTGTCATATTGATGTGCAACCAACACCCAGCATTCCCACCCATCAGCTGACTTCCAGATAATACATTATTGGTCAATGTGGTATGATGTGCCGACATATGCTGAAAACCCTGCCTCTCTGCTGTACATGTCATGGGGGCTCTGGCCTCCTGATGTATATGGTGGGCGGCTGCTTGGTTCTACGCCATGTCCTGCCTACCATACAATTGTGATATAACCTGCATCTGAATGGGCACAGCCTATAGCTAGTGTGCCGGCCCACTTTGATGCCTGCACGGCCCCCTTCATGGCAACTTGGAGTAAAACCATTGCAATTCTTGGTGATAAAGCTCCTCCATAGACTTGGTTGTTTATTACACTGTGGATTATCTGATCCTGACCATGTGCAATTTGTATACTGAACTAAGCATTCATTCTACAGATTTTTATGAATGTAATTGTTGTCACAGAACAGATTTTTACATTTATTGCAACAGATTTATACATGATTGTATATGTAATTGCCGTTCCTTATACTAGAAGTCATACTTACAGTCTTCATTTGGTACATCATTTTCTTGTCCTTCCACGTCATCCTTCTTCTCAGCAAATAAGTCCAAGTCAGCTTGCAGGGTCTGCTGTACTGCGGCTCTTACTAAACATGCAGACAGCCAAGGAGGACCCCCCCTGCAAAAAACAAAACCTCTATTAACAGAGAGAATGAAAGTTTACCCTTTCCATTTGCCTCAACTTAAAGAGGGAGATTTATCATAAGCCGGCGCTCCAATGCTGGCGTATGTTAGCAGCCATGCCCCCTCCTTTGTAGCCCCAGATAAATCAGGAGGCTTAGTCCTCTTGATGCGTCTGGTAGGCTGCGCAGCCGGCAAGCAAAACTACATCAGGTCCAGCCGGGCGCAGTCTTGCAGAAAAAACAGCAATTAAAAGTTCCACTATGCCCCTCTATGCCAACATCACTTGTTTCACCAGTAACCAATGCAAAATGTGTTTCCCGTTCTGAAGCAATTAGGTCTACATTCATCTGCAATCAGGAGAATCTAAATGCAGTTCAAATGCAGGGTGTGAACACAGCCACAGGGTTCCTGTAAGAGATGTGGTTGTAGGGTGCTCTGTTCAGGGGATCTATAAATATTTCTTGTACAATTCGTGCTCATCCTGAAGGTGTGGTGCCAGCAGTGTCATGTCATCCCTCTGCCTGGCTGCATACAATGACCTAGTATAGCAAGTTGCATCCTGTTCCTCACAGTCTATCAAAACATGTCTGTAAATTGAAAAGATTATATAATGTACATGTTCTTGTGTTGCTGATAACTCAAAAGTTTCCTGTAAGCTTCATGACAGGAAATGCTGCCAGAAAAAGGAAGTGCAGCAGGAAATGTAGTCACAGAAGGAAGTCTGCAGGGGAAACCTTCCAAAAACAACAGTGACACGGATATATACCACAGTGGGACAATGCCCAAGCCGAAATGACTGGATTTACAGTATATTGCTATCTACAGGATGTTTAATAGATGTTTTAAATACAAACAAAACTACCTAAAATAGGAAAATACTATTTTATTATACATAAACCTGAAAAGTAACAAAAACATTTTCCTCCGTCTCCCCCAAGGTGGATTTTGCGCCTTTCCTGACACGTCTGTTTTAATAAATAATAGTATTACCCATTTAATATTAATCCTGGATGCCCTCTTTGTTGTACCCTTTCCTTCATTTTGTGAGTAGTTAGTCAACTGGGCGTGACAAGTTGTGTGTCCTTGCAGATTCAGGTGATGCTGTTTGGGTCCTGCAGACTGTGAAGGTGCATATTCCCAACTTGGCCAACTACTCATAAATTACAAGAAGGAGTAACCAATAATCTGCACAAAATAAAAAGAGTCAGGATTGTTATTAATGGCATTTGAAATAGCAGAAGAATGTGACAGGTGCTCTATAAAACCTGGCTGTTGTGGGTAGAGGTCTCCTCCTCTGTCATATAGCAATGTAGCCTAAGGGCATTCTCACAGCTACACCACATACCTCCAGTCCAGCACATCAGAGAATGGATGGAATTCCATCCATCTCTACAAGCAGTGACAGGCGTGGAGCCAGCACTACATACATATAGTTTTTATTTGCAATGACTGTTACTTTTTTTTTTACTCCCTCCAACATAATCCATGAATACATTGTGATTTAATAAGGGTTGGATGTCTGCTACTAATAAACAGCAACTGTGCATTGCTCAGAAAAGAAATAAAGCATTTGGGAGATCCCTTACACATGATCACACAGTTACAACATCCCCAAAAATCCTTTGGACATAATGTACATCCTGCTAAATATTGTGTGAACGTGTAAAGAAGAGTCCCTATAAATGAAACAGATAAAGGGTTAAAAAGAATTCACATCCAAATGAAAAAGCATCCAATTTGGAAAAGTGTATCATCTAAACAATCATAACATCTATTACTCATTGATATATTGACCATCTTTTGCTTCCACCCAGAATAACCCATATTATTGAATCGTGTGTGGGCAGCAGCTAGAGAAGAGTTAAACCTGGGGAGGCAGAAACAGTGCTGTGTGGATTGGTATGTCAGGTATGAGGGCTAGGCTGCTGGGACATCTCCACACACTAAGTGTGACTCTTTGTAATCCAGGTGGGTGCAGGCTGTCATACAACTACCATATTCATATACTGCTTCATGCTCTCATAACTTTATGGGATACATATAAACCTATTTACATTTGTACTCTCAGGGACTGGAAGCAGTCATAGCTTATTATTAATGTGTATTGATCAAATATCTCAGGGTGTCGTCCAACCTTTTATGGGGACAATGGTCCATCATGTGCTTCTCTATACTGCACCTAAGGAAATACAAAATGCACTAGTCTGTACAAGGTCCCAGATGGATAAATATTCCTAGTTCTGTTCTGAAACTGCAGTATCATTCTGTCCACTGTATAATAGCATCATGTGACAACGCCCTCTAATGGATTCTGTAGCACCAGTGATACAATGTGACCACCTAGTACTGATAAACTATGGAGGGACAACACGTGCCGAGCACTGGAAAAAAATAGCCCGACTTGTATGTTAAGTACAAACTTGTATTCCCCAAGGGATGAGCACTAGAACATCTCGTCTGATAATATGCTGTCCAGGACAGGTTCACTCTCCTATTAGTTCCCTTCCCCCACTTCACAGTGACTGATGTACATACAAGAGCTGCTTTAAGGGTCTTCAATATTCCTCCAGAAAATGTATAAAACAACTACATGAGGCTTTACCCCCTTATTAATAGGGTATGTCCCGATCCTGCCCCAGGCGGCAGATAGCAGACCCCTGAGGGGGTGGGAGATGGCCAGTAGTATGGACTTGCCAAATGCTGGCACGTCCATACTAACAGAAAAATCAATTACAATTGACAGGCAGAGTAATGCAGCACAGACCCGCCTGTTTGTACTGCTCTGTATGACACAGGCCGGGGTAACAACATCACATGCACCAACCCGTGTTACTGTAGAGACAATGTGGGTGCTGGTGGTGGAAGAGGAGGAGACAGCAGCGGCGGGAGCCCTAAGGCAATTAGATTATAAGCATTATACACCATCTACTGGGGGGTTGGTCTAGCAGTGGGAGGGGGGGTCTGTGTACAGGCTGGATTTTAATTAAAAAAGGTGGATTTATATAGTGATATAGTGCACTGTATATAATTTTATTTGGGAGTATGTATTTGGGGCCATCTATAAATAAATGATGGACTGTATATAAATAAAACGGGTGTGTATATAGTCTAGCATGTGCTCAATGTAAATTACTAACAGTATTGCAAAATTGAAACACATTGCAAATGCGGTAGGCAAAAGACAGAAGGAGAATTACAAGTTTTGTTCATTATTACTAAATTTTAAAGGGCAAAGCACCTGGAGTAATAAAAGGCACTAAGGCCCCTTCTACACTCGCGAGTGTGATGCGATGAACTCGCAACGCGTGCTGCTCGGATTGCACACCAGGAGTGAACTCAGCATGTCAGTTCAGTCCCGGTGTGCAGCGTTCGGGCCGTGCGATCCGAGCAGCATGCGTTGCGAGTTCATCACATCACACTCGCGAGTTTAGAAGGGGCCTTATACGCATGCATTGGATCAGGAGTTTCACCTAATGCATTTGCACTGTGTTTCAAACCACATTGGGCCAAATCTATTATTCTGGCTGCACCAGTTTATTGTCTGACTTTGCACTAGAAAGAACGTCTTTGGAGCTTGCACATGAATTTAAAGGGGATCTACCACCAGGATGAAAGACTGTATGCGACTGAGCATGAGCCTCATTTACATACAGTGCATCTTCCTGGGGATAGAACCCCTTTAAGAAAGTGTTTGGGCCAGTTGTGTGTTGCAGGTGCACTGTGTCCGACAGGATTTAAAGAGGCGTGTTAGTGCTTAGTCAGAGTTTGTGACACATTTAATACAGCAAATTGACAGAATTGTTGCATGTTGTATGTTAAAGGTGCACCAAAAAAAAACAAAAAAAAAAAAAAAAAGGGTGCACACTTCCCACACACTGCACTTTCAAAAGGCAAACTGCACATAGACTGATTTGGCAAGCTGTGTGTAGTGCTGCATAATCTGTGGGCCCTATATAAAGAATTACTATTATTATTTTAACAGGTCTGGGCCAGTGCCTTAGTGGGGCATTGTATTAATTCCGGGCTTCTGTATGTAATCAGTTCAGGGAGTTTGGTATATAGAATAAATTGTGGGTTCTCTATGCACTATAATTTATTCAGGGACTTTATAAAGGATGTCTTATGTGGGGAATAGTGTGTTCAGTCTTGTTGTGACGATAACATATTTAGGAATACGCTCCTTAATACTGTAAGTGACTGGGTTTTTATTAGGGGTGCTGTGTAGAGATGACATTTGGTGGTGAATTTGACAGTGATTTTGCATAGCTTGGATAAATCGTAATAAAGTTCCCTTCCTTATGGAGTAGATGGCATCCTGTGGGGTACTAGATGCAACTAATGTCTACGTCACTTACTAGTGTGTGACGCAGCTCTCTGCATGTATACAGTCAGGGAGCCTGTGACGCTGTGTGAGGATATTATCAATTGTTATTCTGACCAGGTTGTAAATATTTTTAAAGATTTTCCTACAATTTTAGTAAGAAATGTATCAGCAAAGTCTGCTTGGGGAAGAGACATTTCAATTTTCACCTTGGGGTGCGCCCACATGTGGTGCATCTTTTCTCCAAACAATCTGATTCTCTAATAAATTCCTGAGTGACTGGGACCGCTAACATCAGATCCATTGTTAGCTCTCAGGAGTTGTAGGGGAAAGTAATGGAGATCGCAGTGACTGGTATATGTGACAACACAGCACGTTACAATGGGTCAGGAAATCCTACCAATCACTATGACTTCACCGCAGTGATCTTTACCCACAATGTCATTTTTTCCCCCATGGCATAATACACAGCTATGACATAACCCTGTAATCATTCCCACAATGCCAGAACCAAGCTCCTGCACGTGGGCAGGTGGTTGTGAGGCATGCTGGGACTTGTAGTTCCTCATCGTCTGCACCACATGAGGGGATATGTTACTGACCATCACTCTCCTCTAGCTGCGCCCTCACCTGCCCCCCAGCAGCCGCAGCACAGCCTCGGACAACTCCCCCTCAGCCTCGTCGCGGCTCACACTCCGGTTCTGTGGCCTCGGCTGTCCCTCCGCTCCTGCAAAGTCACGCTGCACCGCAGCCAGCAAGCTCCGGGCCGCCACCTCCTCCTCCGACGCTGCAGTCGCCATACCGCTGGGTAGCGGCTAGTTCCAGTTCACTGCAAGGACCACCGCCTGACGTCGGGACATCACGTGACGCGCCACCACACACCACGTGGTACTCAGGGAGGGCGGGGCACGGGGGATGGAGAAATCTCACTGACAGTTCCCTAAACATCAGGACGTTATGTTAGTGACAAGCTGTAGAGGAAACCGCGCAGAGGAAGATCAGTCTTTGCTACCAAATGCATTTTTACCTCTGATTTCGCCACAATAAATAATGAAGTCAGGGGCGTAACCAGCAGAGGCCCCTCCCCCTTAAAAATACATACATATTTATACACACTCATTTACACAATCACAATCATTTTTCACTCATACACGTGTCTACATAGCTTACAGCTTAAAAACCCATGCAAACAAAACATAAAAAAATCTTCTAAGCATAATTTGTTGTGTTTCAAAGAAAACTTTTGTTGAACGCCCCCCCCCCCCTCAAATTAACACTGCCCTCTGTAGCTTCTCCCATCGTATACCCCCATTTACATCTCCATTTGGGAAGCCCCCTAACCTTTCCTGTACCGATTAGGCCAATTTTTGTGATATGTAATGAAAGGATATACTCACCTCTCCTGAGGTGTGAAGCCAGCAGGTGCGATGACCCCCATCTCATTGTGTCTGCTGGGCGCAATGTGGCAGCCCATTCCATACACATCTCTACTGTGGCTTCTCACTACCTTCCATGTGATAACAACATACCCAATCCTTCGAATACAGGCACATCATGCTCTTTTGTCTACGGGTCAGAATGAAATGCTTATATGTGACTACCCATAGAACAGGCGCTGCTCATTGTCATGTCACCAGTTTTTGTGTTGTGTTGTATCCTAGAGAGGCACTTGGCGCACATCTCAGCCGCTCATGAAATGTCTTATTTCACCTTCACTGTGGGTTTCTGCCAAGTGATTGGACTTCTTATTCTAAAATGTCAATCAGTCATGGGAAACAGATGTAGGTAAACCATTCTCAGAGACATCAAGGATCAAGGTGACCAGGAAGATATCTATTTTTTGTCAGTTACAGGAAACAAAGTTCTGAATTGATGTTACAGAACCCCACACACGCTCGTCTGCTGATGTTCTATGCTACATATTTGATGCCAATTAGTGAAAATTTGGAGGGAATTCTGACATCACTTATAGCCCGAGATAGCGCTCTTGTCTATGTTCCTGGGCTCTTCCAAATCTTCACTTTGTGACAGCAGTCTGCCTATGGCAGTCCATAAAGCAAGCCCATGCTGAGGCTTGCACCCTATGAAGGTTATAACCCTTAGGACGCGTTCACACGTTGCGTTTTGGTCGCGTTTTCATTGCGTTTCAAACGCATATACAACAACTGATGAGAGGTGATTTGCCTAATTACATTACCGTTTACGTTTGTAAACGCAATGTTAACGCATGCGTTAACAAAACGCATGCGTTAATGCAATGTTAACGCATGCGTTAACATCGCATTTACGATGCGTTTTGTAAACGGAAATATTAACAGTGATGTAATTAGGCAAATCACCTCTTCTCAGCTGTTGTATATGCGTTTTAAACGCAATGAAAACGCAGGTCAAAACGCAACGTGTGAACGCGCCCTCATACTGCTGTGCTACTCCAACATCTGCTTTTTATGACTAGATACTAATAATGTTCATAATAATAATCTGATCATGTTATTCTGATTTTTACTTGACTTTGATGTGTATAATCCTTCATTATGCTTGGTAAAAACTATATTGACCTAAACATACCTAATCATTTTTCTCATACCTATGTGACCTGCAGTCTTATCTGATCACTAACCTCAAGTAACAACTTTTATGAAGTTTGTTAACCCTTTAATTGTTTCACGGGGGTTAAAACAATATTACGTTTAATTTAGCCCCAAAATTTTGAGTTTTAAAATTAATGTCTTTTTCAAAAAATGTACACAGTGGATAAATACAGAGGACCCTATTGCCAGCGCTGTATCAAGCACTGAGATCCGGGGACGGGTTGGTGTGGCCCGCAAGCCGGACTCAGAAGAGCTTCCATGCCTCTGTAAACAAACGGGGGCACAGACCAGCGAGATGGCGGCTCGGGACACTGGGAGCGATGGAGGAGGCAAGTACAGCTTTGTTTTTTTTTTAAATACCTTCCCAGCCTGCCTGCAGGATTTTTAAAAGAGTCGGAATACCCCTTTAAGCTTTCCATGTACTGAATATGAAGATAGGATCACCTTTCTCATCTAAGCTTTTGTCCATGTTCCCAAACCTCACACAGCAGGAAAAATGGGATAAGCAAGGAATGGATCCATTGAGGTCATGGGGTCCCATTGTATTTTGGGAATGACATGTACTTTTATTTATAAAAAAGACCACCCTTTTTGACAGACTTCTAATAGATTCCCCGGTGTCATATAAACGCAGCCTAAGCACAGAAAAGTGTCTTTATCAATCACTACCTTTTAAGAAGCTCGTTCAAACATCAGAAAGGTTTTTTTCACAGGAAAAGGTTTTATTGACCATGCTAAAAAACATGTCACACAAAATATGCTGCCAAAGCAGCCATTTTGTCCTTGGGTTTTTTGGGATTACCTCTCCGACCTCTGCCCCTTCCTCTTCCTTGTTTTCTTCCTTGTCCACCTCTATGCATTGGATGTCGCATAGTGGCATGTTTGAGCTCTACCAGATCTTGGAAGACATTGTCACAAAATACACAGCCTGTATGCTGAGTTTGGTCTCCAGGGAGGGGGCTCTTGGCTTTATTAAAGTCAACAATCATAAGGGCGGCATCGCACACTTCACAGGTATCCGCGGACACACGCACCCGGTGAGCATTTTCAAAGAAATGCACAATGACATTACATTTATTACAGGACATCTTCCATTTAGGACCAGAGGTGGAGTCCAAAACCATAACCCCATTCTCACATTCCACACATTGGGCAATGCCAAGCATACTAAGTGAATGCTGGCAGGTTGGGTGAGTGCATTCATTGCACCCCATTCCTGTAGAAATATGAAGGGGAAAGGAAGATCAGTATTACCATGTAAAATGCTTGTACAAAAGTAAGTACAGGAAAAGGATGTTGTGTTATATACTTTAACACAATGGACATCAATGGTATCGGTCAGACCCTTATAATAGAGACTTTTATAAGGGTCCAATCATAGTCTATTACAGTGAGCGCTCTCCATACACCGGGAGCCGACGTGTAACGTCGGTAAGGGGTTAAAGGTCTCCTTTTTAACATATTTCACTGATGCGAGGACTCAAGTCCGCTGCAGTGCGCTTGCTCCGTGGAATCCAACCAGACTACCTTATGGGTTTCCACAGAGCAAGCACTATCGCGTGCAGCTGGCCTAAGCTACTTAAAAATGAATTGAAAGAAGAAACATGATGTACACACAAACCTTTTTTCATGTCCCTGAAAGGAGCATGGTTGTAGCAATATGGGCACAATGGATAGCTTTTTCCCCTTGAACCTGATGACCACAACACAAGCTCAAAGTCATCTAGTGGACAGCGCAACTCCTTATACAACTTGATTGTTCCATTTTGGGGCAAGCTATATGTCTCATCGCAGTGGGAACAATGAAGACGGCTGGGCTTCGCCTAGAGACAAAAACATTCTTAGTACAGGTAAAAGCATTCAGTTCAATATGCATCCTTTTAAAGCAGTGGTTCTCAACCTGTGGGTCGGGACCCCAGCGGGGGTCGAACGACCAAAACCGGGGGTCGCCTAAAGCCATCGGAGCCGCAATTTTACAGTGTTTTTACTGCCAGTTGCATGGTTTGGGGTCACCACAGCATGAGGAACTGTATTGCGGGGTCACAGCATTAGAAAGGTTGAGAACCACTGTTTTAAAGAGACACTGTCACCAACTTTTACCCTCTTAAAGGAAGGCAGGGACAAGATGTTCAGAGCTCCGGGCTCCTAATTATGCACGCCCCCGCACCTCCCTCTCACATGACATCACCTGGCAAGGGGTGCATAATAAGCAGCCCGGAGCACCGGACATTCCTGCTATCTATGCTGCCAATTGTAAGTTTATTTTCTAGGTGATCCTGGATCCCCAAGATTAGTCACTTTTAAAGAATGGAAGAGGAGTGACCCTTCAGGTGCCCCCATCTTAAAACTCTATAAAACCAGGAACGATGTGTTTGGTATCATCTATTATCAGACTGTGATTCTGGAATGTGAGATGAAGACAGGCAGAAGAGCAAGTATTAATGTTATCCATAGCAATATATATCCATGGGACTGCTAGGAGTCCTATCATCACAAGAATGGGGATCCTGTTCTCACTAATGAATGGGGTGGCAGAATATATTGGATTGCAGGATATTGCCGAGCACATTACTTGGTAAGCTATACCACTTTTGATCACAATCATTTGTGAAGTGTGCTCTGCAATTTACAACAATCCCATAGTATGCCAAGGACTGCCAGGAATCTCCCTTTTTTTGAGATGGTCAAGGTTCCTAGTGGTTGGATTAGATCACCTAACCACGTGAATAAAACACATTTTCTCACTGCACTGTTAATAGAAAAAGCCATGTTTGCATTTCTAACTTTACATTGACTATCGTCATGTCATCATTCAAAACACAGTGATGGCGGACTGCCGTTCTGGGGGATGGGGATATATTCGAGAGTTGGGATTTCGCTTTTCCTGACACAAATATCTCTTCTTAAAGTACCTTTTATTGCAAATCACTTACTTAAAGGGGTCATCTGGAGATTAAAAAAACATGACTGCTTTCTTCCAAAAACAGCGCCACACCAGACCATGGGTAGTGCTCGGTATTGTAACTTGGCTCTATTCAGTTCTATACAGTTGAGCTGCATTGCCTGCACAAACCATGGTCATGTGTCGTGTCGTCTGTTGGAAAACAGCCATGTTTTCAACCAGCGGACAACCCCTGACACAGAGATAAATCAGAGCTAAGTTAATCTCAGCAGCCATAGCCAGTAGCAAAATCAGTAAGAACCAACAAAAAATTGCGTGGTGCTGCACCTTCCCTCTTATGAGCTGTCCTTAACGGTCCTAGATGGATCCAGCAAACATCCACTATTCAATAATCCAGTAGAGGAAACTCATCTGTTTTATGACATTATCAGTAAAATTATACTAATACTGCACATAATCCTTGTATGCACATATGTTGCTGACATACAGACATAGTAAAAATAATGACATACATACCTGGATGTACTTCATAAAGCGATGACATTTCCCACAGCGAGACAATGGTTTTCCGGTTGCCGCCAGAGGGGAGAAGGACACTTCCATTAACTCGTCCATTCCTTAAGAAAAACAACAAGCTTTTATTGTAAAAAATATGTAGTTACATAATAATATATAGTTAAATAGCTGTGGGCATGGGGTCTCATCTCTGGTAACTAAAAATTTAGCAACTAAAGCCAAATAGGGGGTTTAAAGAGGTGACAACAAGCTTCCAGCATCTCATCAACGGAGATATTGGATGTAGGTCCCCTATTGATCCGATAAGGATTACCTCTTTAATGATAGATTATCAATATTTATATTTTATGTGGGCCACCACAAAATATAGATGACATTTGACAGTTATTTTTCTTATCCCCTTTCAGGACACTTACTGTCAGACTTAGGCATACTTATTGCCAACATTTGACCAGTATAGGTCGCATATGCTGATAAAGGCAGGATGGAAAGACATCGCAAGCTACGTCTTTCTGCGCCCTCCTGATGAGCGTCGGGGGGGGGGGTTTAGTCTCCAGGCATCATATCCCACTGTATACAGGCATCCACACAGCTGTAAGGACACATCGGAATCCCCTTGACGTGTCCTTACAACGTATGACACAAAACAAGATGTGAACCCAGCCTAACATGAATGCTCTGATTGGCCAAATATGCCTTCTTATTTTGAAAGGAAGTGCTTATTTCCCAAAGAACAAAGGATAAGGCAAGAAGAAAACTAGGTAGAAATTAGCACCCAAAACCAAACTGTGAGGATTATTAGGAATAAAAATAAAGAACTTAAATCTCACCTGCGATAGAATCTACAAAATAGTGAAACTTCCTCTTGAAGATATCCAAGGTGTGCTCCAAGACCTGATGGTAATTTACCTTTCCCTGAGCAATCAGATTAAGTTGCTTTTCAACTGCACTACGAATTGTGGGTAACACCAGCTCAGAATCTAAGAGAAACAGATATTTTAAGATAACAAAGGTCAATGCGAGAGGCGTTAACATTCATCTTTAGAACTTCCTTATTAAAGGGAACCTGCCTAAAACGCAGATCTAATACGGTTGAAATGTTTTTTTTTTGCTTTGTGCACAACTTTATTTTAACTGAGTAGCGATGTCAATATACCATGTAATATTTGTACAACTTTTACATGTAACGTATTAGAGTGTCCAAATTGTAATGCATGACCACTTGTTTTGTTTATGTTCCAAAAAAACTAAATAAAAATCATCTGATTTTAAAAAAAAAAAAAAAGGGGAACCTGCCTGACAGATTCTATTATTTCCATAGTGTTGTACATTGGAAAAGGGTTCTCACATTATTTAGCTTTTTTGAGTACAAACATGTAGAACTAGACTGAAAGAAGGACCCTGCCTGTGAGGGCTCACAATCTATATCTAGGTAAAGGGGCAGAGCAATGGGGTTATTGTGAGTTTTAGGTACTTCTAAACAGGTGCTTTTTTAGGTTTTGAATGTGGGAAAAAGTCACATTTTTGGTAGTGAGTTCCAGAGTTGGGGGATGTACAAGAGAAGTCCTGGAGACAATGGTGATAAGAGGGCAAAGTAGGAGAGAGAATTACAAGATCTTGAGAGCATCAGAGATTATGTGTGGAAGGCTATTGCCTGCTAAGCTCATAGTAAATTCATAGTAAGTCAGTGGAGGGTCTGGCATATAGGAGAGACAGATGAGAAAGATTGGAGGGGTCTTAGACCGTTAGATTATAGACAGATAAGAATTAGCAGAATTTGATCAGGGTATGGCCTAGCAATTTGGTAGATGCCAGCCTTAGAAAGCAATGGCTGCAGGAGATGTTCTTGAGATGGAAGATTAGACATATATCTGGGATAACGCATTAGGCATATATCTGGGATATTTAATTAACGCTAGGATACCAGGCACCAGCCCCTGATATTTCTCCCCATAATGTTTTTGCAGCAATAAAACAGCAGACAGATATATGGCCATAGGTCAAAAGTAAAATAGCTCTGAAAAGCCTTAGGTTATGGTTTTTATTTGACTAATAGCTGCAGTATGAAGAGAAGAGTGTAGAAGTACCGTGTTAGCAAAGGAAAATAAAAAGTATTCTATTATGTTAACTACTTTTGTGTAAAACTACAAATGTGCTTAAGGAATGATAACTTTTATTGGATAACCAGAAAAATTATATTTCTTGAAAGCTTTCAGTGCACATAGCTTGAGAGATGTTACATGTGAGAGATTAGTACATGTGGTAAGACATTAAGATCAGACGGGGCAATAAAACTGGAGGTTATGTTACACAGAGAAGGGCTATGGGGGGATGGCCTGGGATGGCAGGGGTCTGAAATCAGTCTTTTGTGGGGTTTGTAGTGACTGGAAGGTCATCATCAGTTTGAACTATTGATTCTGCTATTCTTAACCCCTTACCGACATATGACGTAGTATTACGTCACATGCCAGCTGTGGTTGCTTCTGCGATCTGTTGCCATGACAGCCTCGAGTCTTTCGAAGATACGATGCTGTCCGAATTTAACCAATTCAATAAAAAGAGATCAAAAGGCTGAACACTCCTAAACATTGTAGCATTGAAAATGTCTTTAAAAGTCGGAAAAAAAAAAATTATACCTCCCACATCTGCGTACACCAAAGTATGAAAGTTTTTTTCATTTTTGTAAAAGTATAAAAACTTTATAAAACCTATTCAAATTTGGTATCCCCACACTGACCCAAAGATTGAAGTAGACATGTCATTTAAGGCGCACAATAAAAGCTGTAAAATCCAAGCCCAAAAGAATACGACGCAAATGTGTTTTTTCACCATTTTCACTGCATTTGGATTTTTTTTCCTGCTTCGCAGTACATGTCATGGAATATTAGATACCATCACTATGAAGGGCAATCTGTTACACAGAAAACAAACCATCACAGAGCTCACAAAAACTAAAAAGGGCCTTGGTGGGAAGGGGTTAAAGTCACCTTTCATTATTAGGTCCTTTACATCTTTCTCACTGTGACCTGGTCTAGAAAAGTGTTTTCCCACAGGTATGGGTCATTGTAACGAAACTGAAGAATCCATGCAGCCACTGGTCTGACAAAGACCCAAGGTTGTCATGGCAACCAATCGCCAACCTCCCCAATGATATCAGGGAAGAGACAATTGGAACAAAGATAGAAGCACCCACACTCTGCTGTCTTCTAAATACCAGCGGCATCAGCAGGGTTGACACCCGCACTTGGTTCTAGCACTGACTGAGGGTATTAGCGGTGTGTGTTTGCTGCATAATGCAGCACACCCCACCGGTGTATGAAGAGAGCTCAGCCCCTGAACCCTCTTCATACAGCCCCTGTACCTCTGCGCTGTACATGTATTTTTTACACAAAATAATCATATAAGGATCATATAATATAATGTATGTGATCCATTTGAACAGAGTTGGTAAAATTCCAGGTACATGTTGCCGAAAAAACTTTATTTAAATGTCCAGAGCAAACTATTAGTGGTATAAGGTAATTCAATAAATCTATCATATGGCAACATAATCTTATTTCTAAAAATCTCAAAGTGGAAACTAAAAGAAGGATGGAGGGAGCTACAATTGCTGTTTTGGGGGATAAAAACGAGTTTCTCTTGTACTTACCGATTTTGTAATAGCCATGTACTAAAACAATGCCTAAGCTGGTAGGCTTTAGTCTGCGGCCACTTTCTACTGTAACATAGTTACGCTGGCAGATATTGTTGATGTGGACTGGTATACTTGCATCCGTGCCTAATGGATAAAAAAACATTGTATGCTTGCTGTTATACAGTACATGAACATGGTATATTTACTGTATAAAGGAGTGTTCCTGTAGCTGGTGATTTCTGCGCCTGTCTCCATTGCCAATTTCACTTTACTATCAATATTAGTTTCAGGTACAGGGACTCTAGTAATCTTATGTTATCCATGGCCTCCTACATGTGTAGAAATAAAGAATTACCAACCAATCCCATGTTTTTCCATCAAGGAGATGAGTTCTGCTTCTGTAAGATAATCCGGAGGGCATGTCTGCTTTTCTAGAAGCTTTAATTCATCTACAATAAACTTATCACCTCTCTCACATGACTGGAAACTTTCCTCCTTTGGAATTTCCAGCCAAGGCATTATTTCTGTAAACCCTGAAATACAGAAGTAAAGAAATCATATACATCTTGAACTTTAACAACAACAACAATTTTCCATTATAAATCTATCTTCCATATAAGCCTACAGTGCTCTAATTCCAGTCCCCTGATCACAAATCCCAGACTCAAAAGATCAGACATGTTTGATGTCAATGTGTGCAGCCTTTTCTCATGGAAGCTTTTTCCCCATTTCCAATTTAGAACATACAATACATGCACATGAACACCTAGCTAAACAATGCACAATTATGTACGGAAGGGTCAGCTGCTTGACTGACAATCATTTTAACTCAAAGGGGGAATTCATTAATGTGTCGTAAGTGCCGTAATGTGCAGAGCTCAACAACATTAGTCTTTTGCTGCTACAGATTCCTCATTGTGATGATGAATCTGTCACGGTTTAAGACTGGCAAGCTCTACAAGAAGCACACCCTCCTTATTTTATGGTGCACAGACTATTTCCCATGCCCCCTTTCCCAAAAACCACACTCCCCTTGATGTACAAGTCAGAAGGCGGCTTTGGCGCAAATTATGCCATTTGGCCAAAGTGGCCTAATGAATTCCCCCTAAAGAAACAAATAAGATTTGTATCAATATAGCATTAAGAGGAATGCATATATAAACAGTACTCTGTTAACACTATAACTCACTATTAAATCATTGAAAGACATTTGTTCAAAAGGATTTTCACACTTATCCTGCTGCATATCCACATTGCAGAATATTTACCAAGAGAGATCACTTCTTTGCAGGTCGATGTAAATCTCTCACAGCCAACACTGAACGCAATACTTGTCTGCAGATATTTGCAGTCGTAACTGATAGTAGCAATAAAATGTCGCGTTATATACTCATACAGTCTCCAAGCTTCACCACCTTAACGATAGAAAAGAAAATCATTATTGGATGGCAGGTTTTATTGAATATTCCTCATAACACAATTTGTAGTTACAAAACTAAGTTAATAAATCTGAAGAAAACAGACTCATTGAGAAGTAGGAATTACTATTATGTTGTTCTTGGAAGACAGAGGGTGGATTACTTATACGTTCAAGTTTTGGAAGTTCCATTTTTGAGCATGATTTTGGCTTGGCAGGAAAATGATCATGATAGAAGGAAATAGTTTTATATTTCCTAACATGTTTTTGGTGATTGAGCTTTAGCCACTTCTGAATAAAAAAACTGGGCATTGAATAACTGGCACCTAAGTTCAATCAAATCGTGCAGGATCAGCCGACAGACATTCATTTCTATGAGACTTTTATAACCAGTGGAGCCATGTTGTTTTCAGGACTGTCAGAAATATAGAGGCTGCAACATGCATAGTCACCTCTACATTTAAAGCTTCTGATGGTCCTTAAGCTTTATCCTTAAAGTGGATTTGGGTTCCAAAAGTGGGACCTGTGCACATAATGTCATAAATGTCTCCTTTCAGAACCAAACCAGTTCTTATAATAGTTCTCAATGACCCACTGACTTCTATTGGACAGCGAGTTTGACTAGGACAGTGATGGCAAACCTTTTGGAGACAGAGTGCCCAAGCTACAACCAAAAACCACTTATATGTCACGAAGTGCCAACATAACAATTTAAGCAGTAACTTATTGGAACCTGCTGTATCACAGGTTTTAATTGTATTGGCATCCTGAGTTCACCAATACAATTGAAAGATGAAATTTGGATTGTAGCTTCCCGCCATCTCTATCCGCACCTTCTTGCTCCTCCTGTAGTCCTGGCACCCAAGGATGTTGCTTTAAAATAGCACAGAGCTTGGCACGTCCTGGGCTGTATTGGATCAAAGGGGAAAGCCTTGAGTCCTATCTGACAAATTCTAAATTGGGGTGAAGGCCTGAGTGCCCACAGAAAGAGCTCCAAGTGCCACCTCTGGCACCCGTGCCATAGGTTCGCCACCACTGGACTAGGACATGCTCAATCCTTTGTCGATAGATAAGACATGTGCATTCATCCATTGAGAAGAATTGCATTTAAGTGCAGAAATATTCTGTATGTTTCAAAAAAACAACGGCACATATTCGTTTATGTGCTGCCCTTAGGCCTCATGCACACAAATCTTTTTTTTCGTCCACGTGGTATCCGTTTAGTTTAGTTCGTTTCAATGGACTCATACACATGAACATGTTTTTATGGGTCCTATAGAAGCTGGAGAAAATATAGAGCAGGCCTTATTCCTGCCTGTGTTTGAAGCTTGGCCCTTCCCGTGAAAAGCCTTGGGAACGTAAAAAATACGGATGCCACATGTGCGTTGTCCATATGTCTTTTATCCATAGTTGGGAATCAGTTGCTTTTATTCACACAAAAAAATAAGAGAAAAGACAGCAACCTACGTAACTCCTAGAAAATAATGTAGGTGGTGCACCCAGCCTGAGATCCTGGTGTGCATGATCCAAAGTCCATACAAAAATAGAGAAGGCCACAGCATCCAATGTGGTGAAGAAGGCAAAAACCTTTATTCACACAAGCACAAAAATAGCACAAGCACAAGAAAAGCAACCCTTCGATTCGCCATGACAAAGATGCTTTTCTTGTGCTTGTGTGAATAAAGATATTTGCCTTCTTCACCACATTGGATGCTGTGGCCTTCTCTATTTTTGTATTGCTATTTCGCACAATCACATGATCCTTTATGGAGTTAGAACAAGCTACTGACATCATTTGTCAGCTTTCTGTTTGACATATGAATGACACACAGACAGTTGAAACAGACCACAGATGGGTTGTTTGAGGCCCAAGAACACCACACATTCGGGTGCAGGTAGGCTTACACGCAGGAATTTACCAAGTTCTGCCTCTGTTGCTGAACGCATTGGTGTAATGGGGGGGTGGTCTCCAGCATCTGTTCCTTTTCTGGGGCGATTAATATTTTCAGCAAGCAAAGCTTTAACCTGAAAAGTCAGAGTGATGAATATTCAGTACAAAATCTACTTAGAAGCGTAGGTGTCATGCATTTGACTGGGAGGATACCTTCTGTGTTTATGGACTTGGGTCAAGTTCATTATGATGTAAACCATGTATACAAATAGATATTTGAACAAAAAGAATAAAATAATGACAATAAGCTGAGAGGACACAAATATTTAGAATGACATTTCTTACGGAAAGACTTTTATAATAATAAAGTGTAATTCATCTAATCATGAGAACAAATAAGGGCTTTACACCACTACAGCTCATGCTTCCTGATGTCATGCTTGCATGTGCTTCATTGGCTATGGAAATGAAATCCAATTCTTTTCATTTAAGTTCCCATACGTTAAAAAAAAAAAGCTATTCCTTTGTTTTTATTTTGCTTACTGTATCACCCCAGAATGGATTGTTGGCCTGCTGCCTCAGGGTCCCTTTCAGATCAAAGTTCTCAGGATAGTGTGTGGTCTCTGTGCGAGGATAGCTGATATAGCCTTGGGTGTACAATCGTTCTGCAATCTGCATTGTATGTTGCGGACCCATACCTAAAATAAAATTATATACATCAAAAAGAAAAGACAATTAACATTTAAAGGGTCAATGCTATCAATTTGCTGCAGAAATAAGAACAGGTTCAGTCATAAGAAGTTCATAAAGGGTTTAAAAATATACTTAAAAACAAACATTACCCAGTAACCTGTGTATAAGTAAATTATATCCATTATAAACTTGCAGTTCCCAACACAGACTTATCATTGCTGCCCATAAACAACTACAGCTTTGGCAAGCCCTTACATCAGGAAGTTCAGATTAGCTGTACAACCTCCGAGTTTAACCCTTTTGTGACCGAGGGGTCATTGATGCCTAAATGTCCAGGTCAATTTGCCGTTCTGTTATGTGCTCCATTAAATAATGATATATTTGGAAAAGCTTTACATATTAAAATAATTTTTACTTTTTTTCAGTACAAGTGAGACTTTAACATGATAGGGTAGGGTCCAGCATCCTTTTCCCAAGTTAAGCTACAAATGCAGAGGGTGCATATACTTTTGCAAACTGCAAGCCAAGTCTTTCCTGCAACTTCTTCTACATTCTGCCTTCAGATGAAAGCCTGGACAGGGGCACAATTTAAACACCTATACCTCCTGAACCCAGGAACCTGGAAACACAGAAACAGGAGAATCTCCCCTTTACTATGATATATAGATTATGTATGGACATTTCACCGAACCCATAGATAACCCCCCTTGATCACAGTCAGAAATCTCAGAAACAGTAAACTGCATATAAATATTGAAATTTTTTACTACAACTTAAAGAGTGGACATCTCTGGTTCTGTGAAACATCCATACACAATCAAAGGGTTGAGGAAATATAGCCATTTGAAGTTGGCTACTGTCAGGATGTTTATAACCATTCTTTCTGCACGAGGTATGTTCAAAAAGGACGTATATAGCCGTATGGCAGTTGTGAAGGGGTTAACAAATAATTTTTCTTTTCTTTTTTTTTTTTTTTTAAAGATAACTCCTTTAATTAGTCATTCTTCTAATGCATGCCCTTTACCAAGTTAACATACCTAGAGCTGAACTGGCCACCCTCAACATTTCCACAGTGTTTAATGCCTGAGGCCTTTGCTTCGCCTTTTCCTTTTTGCTGACAGATTCTACCTGCAGGAAAAAAACATGATTAAAAGTAAGCTTTGGTTAATACTCGGTTCCTAGCTTACTATTTTGTGGTAAATCATGGGTTTAGTTATACATTGTTGAAAGTATAATACATTGTGGCTGACCCGAACCCTTATATATGGGAAGTGCTCATCAATGAAGAGCGCCCTGTTCTGAGAGATGTTTATGAGGCTTCTTATTCTTAAAGAGGTATTCTGGCATTAACATACTTTATTTATTGTGAAAGAATAGAGTTTTACAGATTTCAAATATCCTGTCTACATAAGTCAGTTACCATTAAAGGGAACCTACCACCACAAATCTACCTATAGATGGTCCATGCGCAGAAGAGCAGGCCCGCGCCTGTGCGGTCACTGCTCCGAAACAGGCGCGGGCCTGCTCTTCTGCGCATGCGCAGACGGCAGGATCGCCGGACGAGGGCGCGCAGCTAAGCGGAGCTGCGCGCCGAAGATGGTGAGTAGGAGGGGAAAAGAGGCTACCGGGGCGTGGAGTAGCCGCCTCGTGTAACATCAGATGCGGCTACTCTACGCCCCAGTAGCCGCATAAGTAAATTTGCATAAAAGTCAAATAAAAGTTAACAAAAAAGTGTGGGGATGTGAGGATTAGCCCTTAAAAGAGCTATCCTCACGTCCCATTGATCCACCTACCACCCGATCTACCTTTATAGGTAGATTTGTGGTGGTAGGTTCCCTTTAAGGTCTGTAATGCACAATATGCCAATTCATAAATCTCTAACATGGAAAATATGCCGGGTGAGCACCTTTTCAATGACTTCAAGCACATATCCTGGAAACTATAAGTGACACTGGTGTCTTGTAAATATTTGGTAAGAATAGTTAAAGAGATATATACGGTACATATTTGACTAAACAATGTTCATAACTGAACATAAGTTGTGTATACTTACCTTTGCCTCTCTACTTGTCTTTGTAAGGTTTAAGAACATCTGAGCAATCTCTCTGTCGAAGACGCGGACCCGATCCCAGTCCAGAGTTAGTGGATGATCTTGGCCACGGCTCACCTGAATTGTAGACAACAAACAGAAGAAACATTACAATTTCACCAATATGAACATATATTGGGGTGCATGTAATACTGTATGTGTAAGGTAAGAACATCACACTAGAATTAGATTTCATACACCACTATACTCTCTGCAATAAATATCACAATTATAATTCTATCCATGGCTCACCTTGACTTGTAGAACCCAGTAAGTTTCAGGCTTGAAAGACTGGATCTTATCATGTCTCTCCACACAGAATCCCAATGTGGGAGTTTGGCAGGGGCCAAATGATATTAGGGAGCTATCCAAGTTGCCATATTTGCCCTGAAAATACTTTGTTTGAAACCTGTGTGAAAAGAGTGTTAATAGGTCAAATAATAAAGTCTAGTTACATAGAGGACCATACCCATCTTATACATATATAGAATATGTACAGGATATGTCATAAATACTTGATAGATGCAGGTCTCATCTCTTTGGCTAGGAATGCACAACACTTTCTCTACATTCATGTAGCAGTTCTTAACAGAGCGGGGCAGGCAGGCACTGCTACTGACATGAATAAAGAAAATTAAGCATGCATGGGCACCCCTGTACGCTTGGGGCCTGCAAGAGAGGGGTCCATTGCATCTAATACATATTTAAGGGGTATCTTGCAAGGAGTCTAACACATCTAAAAAAAAAATTATTTTTTTACACAGAGGGTATGGAAAGTATGACCCCTTTAAATTTCGCTCCACGTTTCATTGAAGCCAGAAAAAAATGGAAATGTAGATATTTTTTCTAATTTATTAAACAAGAACATCTGAAATATCACATGGTCATAAGTATTCAGACCTTTTGCTGTGACACTCATATTTTACTGACATGCTGTCCATTTCATTCTGATCCTCCTTGAAACTGTTCTACTCCTTCATTGGAGTACAGCTCGCAGTGCATGTCAAAGCACATGAGAACCATGAGGTCTAAGGAACTGCCCAAGAAGTTCAGAGACAAAATTGTAGGAAGCCACATATCCGGCCAAGGTTACCAAAGAATTTCTGCAGTAATCAAGGTTCCTAAAAGGATAGTGTCCTGCAAATTGAAGAAGTTTGGGACGACCACAACTCTTTCTGGCCTTCTAGCCAAACTAAGAAATCGTGTGAGAAGAGCCTTGGTGAGAGGTAAAGAAGAACCCCAAGATCACTGTGGCTGAGCCCCAGAGATGCAGTAGGGAGATGGGAGAAAACTCCACAAAGTTATTGCAGCCAGTTGGGGCTGTAAGGCAGAAGCCTCTCCTCAGTGCAAGACATATGAAAGCCTGCATTCAGTTTAAAAAAAAAAAAAAATGCATGAAGAACTCGACTATGAGAGATAAGATTCTCTGCTCTGATGAGACGAAGATTCACCTCCCAATAAGACAATGGCCCTAAGCACACAGCTAAAGTAACAAAGCAGTGGCTTCAGAAGAACTCTGTGACCATTCTTGACCATCCCAATTGAGCATCTCTGGAAAACCTTGAAAATGGCATCCACCAACGTGGACCAACGACCACAATCCAACCTGAAGGAACTGGAGAGGATCTGCTAGGAAGAATGAGATCCCCAAATCCAGATGTGAAAAACTTGTTGCATCATTCCCAAGAAGACTCATGGCTGTACTAGCTCAAAAGCTGCTTCTACTCAATACTGAGCAAAGGTTCTGAATACCTATGATCATGTGATATTTCAGTTTTTCTTGTTTAACCCCTTACCGACGCACGTCATAATAGTACAGCGCACGTCGGGTGTGGGTACATGGAGAGGGCTCACGGCCGATATTGCAGCAAATACTTACCGGTAACACCCGCAACGGGTGCTAGCACCGATCGCAGGTGTTATCCCGCCATATTGATGACAATCGTATATATATATACAGATTCATATAGTGTGGCGAATGCGCAAATAAATGCGAGGTCCTTGCGGCCGGCACCGCTTCATCTGCGCATGTCTGTGCACATGTTCCCGAAAGATGCTGACCTCGCAGATGCGAGAATGCCATCAGCTAGAGTTACGGACAGCGGGCGGTACATAGATGAATGACGTCTGCTGGGGGGCAGCCCCTCCGAGGGGGCGAATTGACTAGTCACAGAGTACATGTCACTGTAATACATAATTTATCTTTTTTCTATAAAACCGAGTATTCATACAAAAAGTGTTTGGCAGTGTACATACAATGCTCTATGGGGAGCGGGGGATGCTGAAAAGGGGTCTCCTGGTAACAGGTTCCCTTCAAGCTAATAAAATTATGGGATGTATCAAGAGAGGAATAGATTCTCATGATAAAGACATAGTTTTGGCCTTATACAAATCCCTGGTCAGACCACACATGGCATATTGTGTACAGTTTTGGGTGCCAGTGTATAAAATGGACATAGTATAGCTGGAACAAGTGCAGAGGAGAGTAATCAAGATTATTACAAGAGGTTGTTATGGCGGACTCTATGTATATCTTCAAGAGAAGACTGTATGACTTTCTGGAGACCAAATATATCACAGATTATGGAGCAAAACATTTGTTTAATTCTTAAAGGTTGGACTTGTGTCTTTTTCCAGCCTTATATACTATGATCACATCACAGATTTCTATATATACTTAACATTGTGCTTTATTGTGGATGACAAGCACAGTTAAAGGGTTTTTTTGTGCTAAAACATTGTTCACCAATTTGTACAGTAGGACATCAATATCAGATTGGTGGAGGGCCGATCAGCTGCTCTCAGCAGTTTATAGAGCTGAACAGCATTCACACAGCTCTCTTCTCGTAATCTGGTGAAGCACATCAGATCCTATGTACTTGAAGAGAAGCTGTTCCATTCTCTGTGTATTAATCAGTAAGAGCCGATGATCAGTGGGATGGCAGGTGTCAGGGAACAGCCAATATGAAACAGTCTATTTAAATTTCCAATATTTATATAACTTGAAAGTAAGGGTACATTCATATCAATTTTTTTAACATGCTGAGTAGATACATAGATGTATAAATATAAACTTTTTGCCTTATCTCTCCATCCTGCGGAGCAATATATATATATTATTAGGGGCCATAATAGCTTATGGGGATAGATGCAATGTATTGTATCCTCCCCTGACCATACTTACAAAGACGTCCCCAGTGATGCCACTCTTAATACTGTATAAGGACAGGGGAGAAACAGGATGAGATATAACCACTGTATGTGCACAAAGTGGTTTATATGTTAGCCCTTTATTGTAAGGAGATGTCAGAATCCGCCTTACAACAGAGGGCAAAAATGTGGTGTGAACCTAGCAGAAACAATTCTTTGATATAACCAAAAAAATTTTTTTTTATAGTAAAGGAGTTGTAATGTCCGTATACAAATACTCAGATAATTCCTTAAATATGAATGAACCTTGTAAAAGCACAGCCAATCCTAAGGTCCAGCTCCTGCCTTGCATCTACAGAAAGGGCTTCATTCTTATTGGGCTCCCCAAGTCTGTTCATAGCATTCATGATATCAGTATCTGTGATGGAGCTGAACTTGGCACGGTACACAGTACGCTCTCCTGTGTGGGCTCTATTCATCACTGGTATCACAGCATCCAGGACCTGAAGAATAGTAAAAACTAAAATAATACAGAATCTAATGCTATGAGAAAACCAATAAAGACTATGAAGCTCACATGATGATATGTCACATCAAGTTACCTCAAAGCAGATATTTTCTCCCTCTTTATCACAATCCAACCACAAGACCACAAAGTCACACCCACGTCCCTCCACCTGGGTAAAAAGAAGAAAATATATATATTGTATATTAATCATGATAATACGACTCTGTGGATACTGGAACGAGAGGCAATCTTTGGGAATAGTGAAACAGCCAGACCTAAGGGGTAGGGGGGGGGGATGTTTGTTTGTATTGTATAATGTTTGAAACTAACTGTACACTGCACAGAAGTGTTTATGATTTCTGTATGCTAATACTGTGAAGTTTATATGCTTAAATAAAAGTTACCTGATTTAAAAAAAAAATCATGATAATACAATACTTAAAACATTTTAATACCTTCTGTCCCTACATGTGTAATAGATGTTTTCGAAACGGTAAAAATGGGTTTTCTAACTAGATAAAGAAATCCATTTCCTCATTAAAAAAAATTAATTTAGCCACTTGGTGGCGCTGTTTCTGAGACATTCTCAGAAATAAAAGCATTGCACCTAACATGACAACTGTATGTGAATTTAACATTCAACATAAAAGTGTCAGAAAAACTAAAGAGTTTTATTTATTTTCTAGGAGAAGGCAGAAACAGTAAGAATTTAATCTCTCCCTCAGTTATCAGCCTTTACTACAGCTGACGCACACCTACCTGTAGGAACTTCACCATACTGAGCTTGGGATTGGCCTCCTTCTTCTCTGTTGGCGCTTTGCTGAACAACTCTGCTGGGTCCACTTTATCCCAGTTGTTATATTTCCCTGAAACAAACATTTCATAGCTTTAGGCAGAATGCCGAGGACCAAGCCAATTCTCAGCTGTGAAAAACCAGTTTTCCTTCTGTTTTTAAAGGCTTAGTAGAATCAATTTTTTTGGATCCTCATGAAATATAGTCTATGGGGCATATGTATATATTTTTTTATTTTGCGACTTTTTAAAGTTGGCTAAAGTAGGCATACTTTAGCAGTACCAAGTATCTTGCTAAATTTGCCGTTGTGATACACATCTTTTATTTTCTTTGTCTCAGTTTTTCAAGTTCTTTTATTTTGTTATTACTTTTTAGGTGCATGTATGGAACTAAGCATGGGGTCACTTGTACTTCGTTTTGCACCTAAAAAGTCTCTAATTCGCTTTTTAAAAAGTTGCAAAACCAAAAAAAAGTCTTTTAGGCCGTGGTCACACGTTCCACTATTGTTGCGTTCAACATGTTTAATGGTAAAATGGTGCATTCTTGGATCATAGGGTATTCTTGGATCATAGGGTATCTACACACATTGCACACATTGAGTTTGGCTGGTTTGAATCCGTTTGTCTTCCTTTGTGGTAGTGTAAGCAACTGTGAAACGGATTCAAACCTGCCAAATGCAAGGTAAACATGCAAAAATGCATGCGTATGTGACAGCACCCAAACGCACCATGTGACAGCACCCAAACGCACCATGTGACAGCACCCAAAGGCTGTGGGATTTATCCCAGTGCTGGTTTCTAATGTGTATAATGTCATGATTTTGCTGTAACAAATCTACACTTAATACGCAATATGTGCAATTCCCCTATATTCCCGATTGAAGAACATTTCTATGGGAACTTTCTAACAATTATGTGACTTACGGTCCCTCTGTTATTCCTACTAGAACAGTATAAATATAATGACAACTGGCTGCTACCTGTCCCTGTCCCATACTTGAGATGCATCTAGCGGTTTACAGTATTAATTTATTCAAAAAGTTCAAGAAATAATAACATAGAAACAACATGATGCAGTAGTAGAATACACTAGTTCTTACAAAAATAGACACAGCGGGGAGTATTTATCACTGCGCCAATTGTATGGCGTAGAAGCAGTGAAATAATTGCAAATTCTAGCAGTGTGCACGAGCGCCGGTGTATGATAAACATCCCCCAGTGTGAGTGTAATGGATTGTCAAATATGTAAAAGTATGTGTTATTGACTGTGTGGTTACACATTTAGGCTGCATTCACACGACCGTTGGGGGACGTATATACGGCAATGGGCGTACGGAGCGATATGGAGCAGCACACTGCTGTGCACCATGCATCACTATGGAGAGGAGAGGGTCAACCCTCCTTTTTTCCATTGAGTCGAACATATGCCCGTCTGGCTACAGCCCGGCAGTCATACAATCGTGTAAATGCAACCTTACATTGTATTTATATTGTCTTTAGGCTGCATTCACACTGCCGCAAGGGGGGGGGGGGTGTATATACGGCCGACGAATATACAGCCGATATACGTCCCTCATAGACGGCAATGGGCACGGTGCCCTACGGGAGCGGCACTGTACCGCGTCGTACCCCGGAAAAAGATAGGACATGTCTACCTTTCTCCGTAGTACAGCGCAGTGCGCCATATCTTCCCATGGAGAGGGGCGGGGGTGAGCTGCGCTCACCTCCTCTCCCCGTGTGCTACGGTACGGCGGGCAACAGCAGTGTGAATGTAGCCTCATTGTTTTGAATACACATCCATTTTTTATTTGTAAGATCAGTATTTTATCAGCTCTATCTTACTGGTACAGATAGCAGAAGATAGAAATCAAAAAATATTTAATGCAGGATTTATATTTTGCATGTTTTATAGAAAATTAATTTCTACCATAATAATCGCTAACAAGCGCATAATATAATTTATTCTTTTGAAAACCGTTTTACCCTGTTGCATTAGCCTAGATGGAAAAAACCTGATTGTGCCAGCAGAGGGTGCTCCCCTCCATTAGATCTCTACACCTCACAGATTGTGACTTGCCGCCTCTTTCTCTCCACAGACATGCAACACGTGGCTGCGAAACCTGCCCTTCCTTTTTTATTAAGACCTCATGTAGGGCCCTGCTACATGCTGAGCTACCTCATTAAACCTCTTCCTGTGCTTCCTGCACTTAGACTACACAGAGATGCATGGGAAGTAATTGCCTCACATCCATGCTCAGCGCTCTGCTAGGAAAATAGCTGCGGTCACACTACAATTAATGCAGGGAAAGTGCTTAGATTACACTTTTATTTTAGAAGGTGAGGTGCATGGACTTATGCTAATGGCTTCATCGTTTGTTTTGTTAAAACCATTATGTCAACCAGGATAATAGATGGAGGAAATACTGTACTACTAGGTTTCAACATTGTTAATACTCTATAAGAAATCAGCCTAAATGTTGTACAAAACACAATGAGTGTTGGTGCTGCAGCTCCCACTGTGCAAAAAAAAAAAACTTAGAAGTTTCCTGCATGACAAATCAAATGAGCAATGTAAGAGGTCAGTCTTCTCCATATAATTTGGGAAAGGTTATGAAATTAAGAATCTAAGAGCAGGGGATAAATTATTCATAGATGAATAGGTGAGCATGTCATAAACCGGTACAGGAAGATGGTGTTTACATATATTTTTGTATGAGGTAACCTATATACTCGTGTATAAGCCGAGTTATTCAGCACAAAAAATGCACTGGAAAACCTCACCTTGACTTATACACGAGTTAATAAAAAAAAATAAACTTATATACTCGCCCTCTGGTGACGCCTATGCTCAGCGCGGCTCCCCGAAGCTCAGCGCAGCTCCTCTTCTGTCTTTGGGCTTCTGCAACAGCCAGCATAGACGCGACCATGTTATCTGCCGGCTGGTGCATACTATGACATCAGCAACGTTTGCGTCATAGTATGTGGCAGCTGGCAGAGTGCATGGCCGCGTATATGCCGGCTGTTGCAGAAGACCAAAGAGGAGCCGCGCGGAAGACAGAAGAGGAGCCGCGCGGAAGACAGAAGAGGAGCCGTGCTGAGCATCGGGGCCTGACAAAGGGTGAGTATATAAGTTTTTTTTTTTTTTTAAGTGCGGGCTGGCTGTATACTACAGGGGCCTGGATGAATACTACAGGGGGCTGGCTGTATACTACAGGGGGCTGGCTGTATACTACAGGGGGCTGGCTGTATACTTCAGGGGGCTGGCTGGGCTGGCTGTATACTACAGGGGGCTGGCTGGGCTGGCTGTATACTACAGGGGGCTGGCTGGGCTGGCTTATACTTGAGTCAATAGGTTTTCCCAATTTTGGGTGGTAAAATTCTCGGCTTATACTCAAGTATATACGGGTATATGTCGGATGTTTTCCCAGGTGCATTGACCTCTGATGAAAGCCTCGTAACTGTAATGCCATGTCCAACTTGTATAGAGCAAATTGTATGTTTTTCCAAAATACACTACAAGTTTTAACTTTCTAAATAGTCAAAAAAAAATGATTGCAAAAAGTTGCATGGAGTCCAATGGATACTTTTAGCATGTGCACATGCACTGGAACAAGTAACGGAAACTTGAAGAAGGCAGACTGTTTTTTAACTCACATTTCTACTTTTCATCAATAAACCATTAAGGATCTAGCAAAAAAAAAGTGCTTACAATACTGGGAGAAGAGATCCAACTTTTCTTTTTAATTACAGGACAAAAGGTTGTGCTATGTAGGTGGTGCTGTTTGTGGAACTAATTTTGCAGACACAAGACACCAGAACAGCAGCGTGACTCCAAGCCCAAGTTAAAAGTTTGTGCCAGGCCCCGACTATAATGTATGGTTTATAGTACTAGTCTTCTCATATAGCAAAGTGACACCTTATGGGCAACCGCATCTTCTGCACCCCTTTTAGTTACACCACTGCGCCAGAAATATCTCAAAACTCTCCAGTGATTCCTATAATACAAAGTCAGACTTACCTATAAAATCCAAGCTCATCACATGGCCACACACAGATGTCATCTTGAATCTGACACTCTGCCCCATGAAAGTTCCTGGGTACTCGTGTACAGAGCATGCCCCATTCAAGCCTTTACGAGAGGTGGCACAACCTAAATGGAAAAAAACCCAAATGAGAACTGCTCCATGTATCACGTTAGCCCTTCCTTCTCATAGATGGTAAGCTCTTGTGAGCAGGGCCTCACTCCTCTGTTTTATTTTTTTGCATATGTACATTTTGTTTTATTTATTTGTATATGTACCCCGTGATCTGTAAAGCACTACAGAAAATGATGGCGCTATATAAATAAAGATTTATTCATATTCATGTTTGATAACTAGCATCGTGGTGGAAGTTTCTGTTTGACTGCAGTCATACAATGGGCCATTCAAGGCAGGTAGCTTCTGCAGCCAATTACTGGCCTCAGCAATAACCTCTACACAAACGCACATCACTATTGAGAACAGTACCATATTTTTTCGGACTATAAGGCATACCGGATTATAAGGCAAACCATCAATAAATGCCTGCTAAAACGTCTAGGTTCATATATAAGGCGCACCGGATTATAAGGCGCACCTGATTATAAGGATGAATGACCAGCAGGTGGCAGACCTGTGCACAGTTCAAGGCAGCTGTTGTCTGTAAGTACAGTTTATATATAAAAAGCACTGGACTATAAGGTGCACCTTTGATTTCTGAGAAAATCAAAGGGTATTTTGTGCGCCTTATAGTCCGAAAAATACGGCAACTGACATGGGGTTTGTGTGGAAGTGTCAGTGATTACCTGTGGTGACATTCCCTATATGGCACATCATGCGACTACAGCTGTGAAGGAGCTGGCACCGGAGGAGATAAGTTACTGGTCATGAATGAGAGCACTACTACCCTGAACAATGACCCAAAATGGCAATATTGTGTTCTAAAAGAACATGAAAATTGTATTACAAAAAGCATTGTTTTTACTTGTATAAATACCGTACTATTTCTAAAAACAATTATTTATGGGACAAAATAGCAAAATAATGAGTGCTTATAATGAATAGTTATCAAATAACTACACCCAGAGGTCGCATTAACGCCTCACCACGCGTCATAGAGTGTGATGAGGCGCCATTACCCCCCAAAATAATTGCCATGCGTAAAGATACGCTTGCCAATTATTCCGTGTAGTGCGCAGGCTGAGCGGCCCAGCGCACGCTGCAAAGGAGGGGAATGTCAGTAGCGATCGCATCGCGCGCCGTGCCGCTCAGCAGGATGCGGAGATGTGTGGGATTTGTGAGCGCTGACCCCGCGATGCTGCTGCTCCAGGTCTCAATGCCCGCAGCAGTGGCCAGCGGTCATGTGATCCCGGCGGGACCTGAGAGGAGTGCCAGGTGAGTGTGAGCCGCGGCCGGGGGTACACTGCACTCTGTGTATGCGCTGGGTGAGTGTGTGCTGTGTGTGTCTGCCATGTGCTGTGAGTGTGTGCTGTGCAAGTGAGTGAGTGAATGCTGTGCACTGTGAGTGTGCCATGCGCTGTGTGAGTGTGTGAGTGTGTGGTGAGTGTGTGCTATGCACTGTGAGTGTGTGCTGTGCGAGGGAGTGAGTGAGTGAATGCTGTGCACTGTGAGTGTGTGTGTGGTGAGTGTGTGCTATGCACTGTGAGTGTGTGCTGTGCGAGGGAGTGAGTGAGTGAATGCTGTGCACTGTGAGTGTGTGTGTGGTGAGTGTGTGCTATGCACTGTGAGTGTGTGAGTGTGCGAGGGAGTGAGTGAATGCTGTGCACTGTGAGTGTCTACCGTGCGCTGTGTGAGTGTGTGCAGTGCTGTGTGTGTTGAGTGTGTGGTGTGTGTGCTATGTGCTGTGTGAGGCTGCTGTGTGTGTGTGCGCTGTGCGAGGGAGGGAGTGAGCGTGCGCTGTGCGAGGGAGGGAGTGAGTGTGCGTTGTGCGAGGGAGGGAGTGAGTGTGCGAGTGTGTGTGTGTGTTGTGCGCGGTGAGCAGACAGATGATTTTTTTTTTTTTTTATTATATTATTTAGTTATATGTATTACCGAAATTTTCATACTCCTCCTCGACTAAAAATACTCCTCAAAAATAGTAAGAGGAGTATTTTTACCCTTTGGGAAAAATGTTAGTGCGACCTCTGACTACACCACACATCTATAAAAAATATTTACTTTTAGTACTGAAGCCATTTGGGTATTTATTTAGATCACCATTTATGTATTTTAATTCCATCACTTAGGCTAAATTCACACTATCGTTCCGTCTCTCCAAAAAAAGAATAGAGGTTTAACGTATCAGTTCAAAATTCCATTGACTTCAATGTAATTTTTTGTCTTCTGTCATGCTGAGTTTGGCATGGATCCGTTATCCATGCATTTTTTTTGTCAAACTGAGGAAAAGTACTGCAGCCTCTCATTTTTTCTGTCCAAAAAATGCATACATAACGGATTCCTTCCTAAACAGAACAATATGGATGACATACAATTGTCAATGGGATTTTTAAGTATCATAGTATATAAGGCTGGAAAAAGACGCAAGTCCAACCTTTAAAGGACACCTGTCATCAGGTCTGTGTCACTTGTCCTGTCACCTCTACCTGTTGGAGCAGCTCACAAGGATCCCATCCCTGCCTTTATCTAGTTATTTCATACATTATTCATTGTAAAATCATCTATTTTTTATCATATAAATGAGGCTGGTCACATGGTCAGAGGCAGTGATGTCACCCCTGTTACCCCTCCCCTCTCCTCCCCCTGCTCATGTCTGTGTGTAATGTATAGTAAAGCATGGCTAGTGTGTGCTGCATCCTCCTAATATACAGGTGAGAGACACAGACATCAGCTACACATGAATCTGACATGTTCTGCTGTAACATGGCTGCAGCCTGGAGCTGCTGTATCTCTCCTAAACACACACACATGCACACACAGGCTGCAGGGGGCGTGGCCACCAGCACCAGGAAGCACATCATTATACAGCCTCACATCATTATACAGGCTGTCAGTCATGTTTTGGGGGTGTGGATGTGCCTCCCACTCATGAATAGAGTGGACAGCTTGAATATGCTAATGCTTCATTGGACATTTCACAGGTCATTTGCATACAGCTTTAGGACCTCATTGCTTAGGTTTACAGGCATGTAGAGGGACAATGAAGGGATAGAGGCAATGCTCTCTAATGGCAGTTTATGAAAATATATTTAGTTTAGGGGGTTATTTTGCATGACGGGTTCTCTTTAAGAATTAAATAAATGTTTTTTCCCATAACCTCTCTTGAACATGTAAGCGATACGTTAAACAACGTAAGAACAGTAGTTCGAAATGAGCTTACGATGTTAATATCCATGATTCTGAGGGTAAATAATTTTATAGTCTGCCCATATATTTTTTCTCTCTTTAATGGGTCCCTCTGATATCTCATACAATTCTTTTGCCATATATCAGGGGTAGGGAACCTATGGCTCGGGAGCCATATGTGGCTCTTTTGATGGCTGCATCTGGCTCTCAGATAAATCATTGATTAATAGTGATCGGCAGTGTGTACATCTAAGACACACATAGCGATGACCACTGGATGCAGACAGGGATGTTACCGCTGCCTGCATCCTTTGTGTGACCAAGGTGCCATCGCCGCACCATTGCTTAGGTGACTGCGCCTGTGTCATAGAGTAGAGCAGCATCCACTCCTCTCTACACACCATTGCCTAAGCATCGATGGCAGTGGCACCTGGGTCATAGAGAAAAGTGCGGGAGTGATGAGAAGCTGCTGAAGGGAGAGCAGGTAGGTGAGTATTCCCTTTTATTTGCTGTGACTATTGGGGGCATGTGTTGGAGCTACCTATCTACTGGGAACAAGTATGTGCTGGCACTACCTATCTACTGGGAGGTATTTGCTGTGGCTACCTATCTACTGGGGCCATGTGCTCTGACTTCCTATCTAACTTGGGCATGTGCTGTGGCTACCTATCTATTGGGGAGCATGTGCTGCGGCAACCTATCTACTGGGGAGAATGTGCTGCGACTACCTATCTACTGGGGGGCATGTGTTGTGGCTACCTATTTACTAGCAGGCATGTGCCTGGGCTACCTTTCTGCTGGGGGTATGTGCTGGGGCTACCTATTTACTGGGGGCCATGCACTGTGGCTACCTATCTACTGGGAGGCATGTGCATATTGTATGGCTCTCACAGAATTACAATTAAAATATGTGGTGTCCATGGCTCTCTCAGCCAAAAAAGTTCCTGACCCCTGCCCTAAGACATTCCTAATAAAGCATTTCACCTGACCCCTCTGCATATCATCTGGTATTTGGTGTCCGCCATTCCTCATTCTCTCCCTCCCAGCTACCCAAGATGGCAACAATGTGTCTCAATAACTTTGTATGACAGCAGCACCCATAAGTTCAGCCTAAACCTGAAATAGAATTATTCCTAAACTACACAACCACATTTTGTAAGCCTCCAACTTTTATCAACCTCTCAAAATTATGTGAGTGCCCTTTCTTTCTCTCTTGCCTATTACCCCTGCTATCCTTAGAATAAACATACATTCAGATAGAAATTCCTTACCTTTAGAAAGGATTTTGGCAATAGACTGAGCCAATGAAGGTTTTTCTGCTACCATAAGCACCGTCTTCATTCTAAGACAGGGGCAAGTACCTTCCTCTTTTTATTGATAAAGTTGATAGATTTCAAGTTATCCCTAGAAACAAAAATGTATTCAATAATAAAGTAAATGTAATAAACTTAAATTGATAACTTCAACAATTAAGCCACCTACACCCCAACGTGTAACATCTATTACTAGGCATTCATCCACTGATTCTGCCATAGTGAGAATTTCTTTGCCGGGTAATCATTGCCAATATTTTCAAATCTCAGCTAACAGATTGGTGGAAACAGACTGTCATAGTCTATCACGTTGCTGATTCCATGCGGAATTATGCACAGATTTTGGTGCTAAAAATCTGAACTTTATACAGTAGCATTAAAGTTATTGTTATTACAATGCGAATAAAATTATGATCATATTACTTTTCTGTGCATCTTTTTTTTGCATGCATTTTTTTAAATTGTAGCCTATAAGAGAGTGAAAACCTGCAGCAAATTCACATCAAATCATCTTCATCATGATTTCATGTGCATTTTTGCTGGAAATTATGCAGATCTGGAGGAGAGAAAAAAATGCATGTGGAAAATAACAAATAACACAAATCTGTATCAAAAACATACTTAAAACCATATGAATTTAGTGACTTTCATGTGGATTATCTGCAATGTGTGCATTTAGAGGAGCTTCTTTGAAGAGGACTTTTCACCACCTCACACATGTGAAGATGCATATACCATTCTGTAGGGGCTACTAAACAGATTCAGGGTCACTCTGAATTTCCTTTCCTTTCTTACAAATGCGGAGATATCAGTCCCAGTATCTGACAATTATAGTCCTCTCTACTGTGACAGTGGAGGTATTGGGAGGTGAACTGCGTTGCACACAAAACATATCACTCAAATTTCTCAGCTCATGTGAAGTACAATGTGTCACAAGAAAACAAATTCAAAATTGCCTGGTTATCTTATAGCGTTCCAAAGCTATAACCACTGTAAGCTTGACTCTTCTGAGGCAAAAATGAATCTTCTTTGCTCATTTTCAAATAACCTTAGATAAAAAAAAACATTTTTTGTAAGATTTGACATAAAAGAGGGAATTCTAAAATTGTATACCCTACCTGAGGAAGCTGGCATTTTACTGGGGAAAAATATAGCGACAGGTTCCCTTTATTGATTTGAGTTGTGTAAGCGTATGCCAAGCACAGACACAATACAATGTGATGGCGAACCTTTTGGAGACAGAGTGCACAAGCTACAACCGAAACCCACTTATATGTCGCAAAGTGTCAACATGACAATTTAAACAGTAACTTATTGATCCCAGCTGTATTACGGGTTTTAATCGTATTGGTGTCCTGAGTTCAACAATACAATAGAAAGATGGAGAAATTTCAGTGTCCCCTGAAGAGAAAGGAACAGGGGACCCAGAACAGGAACTCCAATGACAATCCATCTCTATCTACAACTTCTCGCTCCTCCTGTAGTCCTGGCAGCCAATGATGTTGCTTTAAAATAGTGCTGAGCATGGCGCGTCCTGGGCTGTATTGGCCTGAGTGCCCACAGAAAGGGCTCTGAGTGCCACCTCTGGCACCCGTGCCATAGGTTCGCCACCACTGCTATAGTATCTTCAGTCTCTTCATACAGCTGATGGGTGTGGAGATTCTACAGATCTGATGGCCTAAGGGTGATGCCACATATTAGCGTTTTTATTCCGTTTTGTAACAGAATCAAAGCGCACTGGGGCGGCCCGTGACAGATCACATACGTGTTTTTATGCAAACGCATGTGATCGTCAATCAGCGCCCAGTGTCTCGCATTTACACAACACAAGACAATGGTCGCTGATTGCCGATCGCATGCAATTGCAATGGGCATCGCCCATAAGGGTGTGTTTACACATTCAGTTTCTCAGATGCAGTTTTTGATGTCCAAATCAGGATGGGAGTGAAAAAAAAGAGGAGCAGCTTCTGGCAATAATATGGCTTTAAAAACTGCATCTGAAAAAACCTAGGACATGTCATTAACCCCTTAATGACTTTGCACCTTCCAGACATCGCCCACTTTTTAAAAAACTGACATGTACATGACAATCTCTGTCAGCTCCATAGAGATGAACGGGGCAGCCCAGGCATGCACAAACAGCTGCTTCACTCATCTCAGGGAGCAACAAGGGGTCCAACTGGGGTACACCAGACCCCCTTTTCTGGTAATCTGTGGGAGGTCTTATCACTGAGACCCCACCGTTCAGCAAGTTAGGGCCTAACTTGTTTAGTGGAAAAAACCCTCTCATAGGCTACATTCAGGCAATGTATGCCCGCTGTACTATAGTACGGTGGGCATACAGTGGTGCTGCTCACCCCCGCCCCTCTCCATAAGAATATACAGCGCACGGCACCGTATCACGTAGAAAGATAGGACATGTCCTATCTTTCTACGGGCTACGTAGCGGTACGCTGCCGCACTAGTGCTGCACTGTACCGCTCCCGTACAGGTTTGTGAGGCCATAGAAGTGTATGGGGGACGTATATCGGCCGTATATATGTCAGCCGTATATACGTCCCCCATACATGTGTGTGAATGCAACCATAGACTGTACGCAGTCCCTCACTCCTAATGTACTCTATAGTGTAAAATTATATGTGTATATGTCCCCTATGATTTGTAAAGGGCTGCAGAATAAAGATGATTACTATTATTAAAGTAATATTACATATTCCCCAGGGAAGATTTCAAGGGGCATAAGGGCATGGAGACTAATAGTTCTGCACTGGAGCTGTATACAAAGTCGGATTTTGGTTCTGGTGTTGTTTGGACGGTGCCGAAAACCTCATGTCATATCATTGACCCGTGACCAATTCTCAGCAGTTACCATTACTAGAGGCTTAGGAAGCACTGGTCTGGTCACCTCAGATGCCCGGAGCGGCGCTAACCAACCACTAAGAGGTGTTGTGTACGTGTGTATACACATCACTGTACGGAGGAGCAGGACGTATGCAGCGTGTACGGAGGAGACACCCGCGCACTCCTGGTCTCTTACTTATGTTCCGGCACTGTCTGTCGTCACTGAGGCGTCTTCCCCTAACACATCGTATACTTCACAGCTTCACTATTATCTCTCAGAAAAGCCGGGAATTGCTCCAGCTACCAGGGCGCAGCCATGTTGGGAAGACATCACTTCCTGGGCTGGACATCCGCCCTGGGTCCTGGCAGGCTTCAGTACGTGTAGCATAGAGGTGTCAGTGTGCAGGGGGCTGGTCAGTGCTCTGTGATAATATACAGGAGAACACATGTATATCTCCTACAATGGAGAGTTTTACATAACATGTTAGAGAAATATTGGATTCATTACATAGATTTATCAGAAGGGTTATATTACTGCTGTAAGAAAATGAAAGCCGAGCTCCGATTGGTTGGCACAGTTCTGCTCTTAGACACTTCTGATACATTTCTGTATATGTTGTTTTTATACATTGTGAAGCAAACATACCTTGAGAACGCTGCAGCTACACTGATGCACAGACATATTTTGTTTAATCCCTGAACTGAGTGGTTTTGCTCAAAAAAACTATTATAAAATTCAGGACCTTGGGAAAGCTGGGTGCCCTGGCAACCATACATAAACACATAACTTCCACATACATTGGAGATTCCTGAACTGTCTAGACAGGACTAATCAACCTGTTCGGAATGACTCAGCTCGGGGATTGATTAGTTCTGCCTGTAGGGTACAACGCAGGGATGACGTATTCTCGGCTTATGCTAGGCAGGCTGGAGCAGTGCATAATTAGGCTGAGGAGAAGCGCCGGGGCAGCCACTGGAGCGACAGAACGTCGATATCATAATTTTATAATAGTTTTTCCAGCAAAACCACTTATTTCAGGGATTAAACAAGATATGTTTCTGCATCAGTGTAGCTACAGCATTCTCAAGGTATGTTTGGTTCATAATGCATAAAAGCAAATGGTTGATTTCCTTGAAGGATGTATGAAGAGGGCTCATGGGTGAGCCCTTTAGAGACAGACACAGGTATGTTGCATATTGCAATAAACGCCCACTACTAACACCCACAATCGGTGCTAGCCGGTGTTAACCCTTTGATTTAAAAGATGGTGGTGCGTGTGCCATCTTTGTTGTGATCGTCAGCTCCCGTGATGTCATCGGTGAGCGGTGATTTGTTGCCATGACAGCCTCGGTTTCAGCCTATCTATTACATTGTGCAATTACTGTAGTATGGCAGTATATGGTAGAAAGTTCAAATCACCCCCTTTTCCCTAGAACTGATATAAAAATAAAAAAGGAAGTTAAATCATAAACGTGAGGTATAACCACAATCAGAATATAACGGTTATTCCCAATGTTAAACCCCGTGATGGAAAACAGCACACAAATGTCCAAAATAACAGTGCGTTAATGCATGCATTTGTTAACACAATGTTAACAGCTGTTTAATTAGGCAAATTTCTGTATAGTTGTTGTAATGCATTTTGAAACACACGCGTTAAATGCCACGTGTGACTGCATCCAATGGGGTTAAACAATTTGGGGCAGCTTCCATGATGATGTCATGTCCTTGGAAGCTTCTAATTAGGCTTATGGTTTATTGGCAACATCTGCATTAATTAGAGACACAACTCTGGATGTATTTTAAGGCACACCTAAAAAAAGACACTATTTCTTTGTGTAACATCCATGGGAAAGCCTAAAGAAATTAGCCAATATATCAGGAATAAAATGTGGACTTGCACAAGTCTGTTTTATCCTGGGGTGCAGTTTCCAGATACTGGAACTGAAGAGGGTGTTCCAGTGCTCAGTCGGACCGTGCGCTGGTTTAACGTGCAGAATCCAACAGAAATGTGTTGCACGCCCTATTAACCCCTTAATGACCACCCTATCGGCTTTTTACGGTGGTCATTAAGGGTGCTTCTTCTGACGGCGAGTGACCCGAGCCTGCCGGCTTCTGTCCCCGCCGGGTTCCGCCTCCTGGCAGGACCTGGCTGTATGTAACTGAGCATGTAACAATGCGATTTTCTCCAATATTGGTTTTGCTCAGTTAAATTAAGCAAAGATAAGAAAAACTATATAAATAAGGTATCATCGCAATCGTATTGAACCAAAGAATAAAGATAAAATATTATTTTTACGTTACGGTGAGCGGGGGGGGGGGGAAAAGTGCTAAAAATCCAAAATAAAAATTGATGATTTTGTTTGTGTTCCCCTTGAAATAGTTAATAAAATCTCATGAATAAGCTTAAGACTCCCAAAAATAATAATCTGTACATTGTATCTCATTCTTCACTTTCACTCCCTTGTTTCGGACCACTTTTGCGGTAATGTAACCAACCTGTTTTTCTACATATGCTTTTGTATCAATATCATTAGGGACTGAGTGATTACCATGTGTTATTGAATGAGTATAGAGGGCACTGCCCGTGTAACAATTTTCTCAGTCTCCATGTGATTTGTTGTAATATTGCATTGCCACTACCTTTTTCAAGGTGTATCTAAAGATTTGGTTTTTTCATCATATTTATGATATTTATGATAGGAGTTTGCATTCTGCACCCAAATGGATTCTCTCCTTTGGGTTTTTAAATGTTTTTAATAGTCCTTTATGTTCACTCAATAAAGATTGTTATCCCCTAGCATCTGCTTTCTTTGTCTTTAATTCATTGTATCTCATTCTCATAACCAATTATCGTGACACAGGGCAGATTTGAAAAATCGAGTCTTGTCATTAAGCTGAAAACTAATGTCGGTGATAAGGGGTTAAAGGTGCACAACAAAAAAAGTGGTGCACTCTGTCGGGGCAGTGCAGAGGGATTCAGATTCATGAAGAACGCACATAGTTCAGTTTCCACTGTACCTAGTAAATGTGCCCCATTATGTGGTAATACTGAACATCTCTAGACATCAGCCAGGAAGTTAAAGGGGTATTCCCATTTAAGCAAATTAATGTTATTGCTTGTATTATAAAAAGTTATACAGGTTTTCTACATAACTTCTGTATCAATTCCTCACGTTTTTCTAGATCTCTGCTTGCTGTCATTCCGTAGAAACCTTCTATGTTTCCTTCCAGTGGACAGAAATCAATTTGCTGAAATGGGAATACCCCTTTAAAGCATGGGTTCAGATGGGTCCTCCAAATGGACAATAACCCGACGCTTACTGCTGAACTGGTTAAAAAGTGGCTTAAGGATAACAAGGTCAATGTTTTGGGGTGGCCACAGCAAAGCCCTAAGGCAAGCTCTCTCCAATTGAAATTCTATGGACAAAGCTGAAAAGGCAGGTGAATCAAGGAAGCTCAGTTACATTAGTTCTGTCAGGAGGATTGGGCCCAAATTCCTATCAAATATTATGAGAATCTTGTGAAAGGATATCCAAAACATTTACCTTAAGTCAAACAGTTTGAGGGCAATGCTAACAAATGTTAATGAAATGTATGTAAACATACAGTATATAGCCTGCAGCCTTTACCCCCAGTATATAGCCTGCAGCCCCTACCCACCCAGTATATAGCCTGCAGCCCCTACCCCCCAGTATACAGCCTGCAGCCCCTACCCCCCCCCCCAGTATATAGCCTGCAGCCCCTTCCCCCCAGTATATAGCCTGCAGCCCCTCCCCCCAGTATATAGCCTGCAGACCCTCCCTGAGGAGTAGCAAGTAGCTGACATCATGAAGCGAGCACCGCACAGAGACACGGAGTCGAAGCTAGACAGCGATGGAAAGAAGAGGACCTGTGGGGGGCGTCGGAAGGTGAGTACACATTTTGTATATACGGTATTCTGATTTCATGTCAGATATGTGTCTTTTTATATAGTGAATGTACACTTCTGCTTACAACTGTATCTCTAATGAAAAGTACTACTTTGGGATTCTATGAATATTTATCTGGCTACATACAGTAGATCATCCATTGGTTCACATTTCTTCTTTTTCAGGTATCATATTTGCATAAGTATCTACAGTTTCCGTAAGAAGAGCATCTGTGTGATGTCTGGTGCGTTGTTGTTTTTTTTAAAAGAAAATCAGGTTTTTATTATTACTATTCTAGCTGACAGCTCATAACACTTAACAGCTTAGTAGAACCAAGTTTGCCTCTATCCTGTTAACACCTTTTGGCAGATGCAGCTATGTGTTTTATGTTTTGTTTCCTCTGAACTACATGAGCACATGCTCTACATAGATGCATCCTGAAGATATTTTGGGTTGGCCCCATCTGCTGGTAGTGGAAGAGACAGAAAATCTCATCAACGTGTCCCAAAAGAACAAAACAAAATAAGGACATATAATATTTGTTTGCAATAAATAAAGGCAACTTCATAAGCTTGAATCATCCCGGGTTACCTACAAAAGCATACTCAACTGAAAGCTCTTAGAGAACTGCATCCAGGCTAGGCTGAAAGAGGAATAGGGGGGCATGTCTGTGCTACATATGGTGTACAGTTGTGGGTAGTTTGCAGTGTTTTCTGCTAAAAAACATGACTGTATAAACTGTATTAGCAGTGTATGCTTTACAGAAATACATTCTGTACTGTATGTTGCTAGTTTTCACATAATCTTGAAGTTTTTGCATAGCAGATTTATTTTCACTACATAGCTGCACAGGATAGAGGATAATTTAGTGTTCAAGGCGGCCCAGGCAGCCATAACCCAATCCCCTTTAAACTCTCCTTAAAGGGATTTTCCAAGATAATAAAATCTATTATAATCTACCATAAAAATCAAGCATGATAAACCAGGGACACTTACTCATAAATCAAGGCACCGAGACTACAATAACCTTTTAAATTATGCTAATGAGCCAGAAGGGCTCTGGGGTGGGGGTGTTACTAGAGGCTCTCCCTGCTGCAGCTTTACAGGCTGTTACAGTGTGCAAGGAGCACTTCCCCCTGCCACTGTGTTCTAAACCTGCCTCTGTTGCAGTGAGATTACATCAGGCAGGGGGAAGGGGGGAGAGAGGGACCTAATGTTGCAGCCTGTGAAGCTACTGCACAGAGGGGCTCTGGTCATGTCCTAAGAGCCCTTTTGGCTCATAGGTATAATTTAAAAAGCTGATTTTAAAAGGAAGGAGGTCATGGATGGCAAATCCAAAGGATGTGACCTGGACATCTAAAATGAAATCGCAGAATATAGTAATTTTTATTAAATCTAAATGTTGACATTAAAATATCATAAATTACTATTAAATATTTGAAACATGAACATTTGGTTAAAGAAATAATTAATTTTCCGGTTGGAAAATCCTTTTAAATTAAGACCCTGTTCATCACATTTATATTTGGACAAGTTTGACCTAAAGTTACTATTAAGGGTGTGTTCACATATATCAGTTGCTTTGTTTTTTTTTTTTTACCATAACAAAACTGATGCAAAGATAAAACAATTATGCCACCTGATATATGTGAACAGACTCTTACAGGTCAGCTGGGACAGGGCAGGACTTGTATCGCAAAGAATAGTGAATAAATTATAACATGAGGCACTTCGGCGACTTAGCATCCCAGATTAATTAGGATCATTTTTATAGTGCTATATTGCCGCAATCGTGGTATATAGAATTAGAATAAAAGAAGTCCCAAGGCGCATAGTTCCTCAGGAACTTCTTAGTAGGACACATCTACCTTCAGTATATGGATGGTATATGCCATTTAAGGTTTTTTTGCCCACACTAGGCATAGAGCCTTGAGCTAGTGCTACAAAGTATAGTTTTGTCCTTATGGCAGCTAAACATATTTTATCATTTTGCGTATGTGTGTGTGTCCTAGTGACAGACTCATGCTGTTTTATATTTTACAAAATTACATGTTTGATGATTGTTCCACTTGGATTTCTTTTTTATTTTCCTTTAAAAAATGTAGTGAGAGTAGCCTTCTTGCATTATTTATATTGATAGTTGCAATATTTTCCAATTTCTATTATTCTTTTGTACGCTGTTTTCCTCTGACAGCGCAGCACAATGAAATATGTTGTTACTAACTAAATAAAAAAATTCTAGTTATAAAGCACAGCAAATGCTTAGGCTCTCAGTGTTGTAACAACAGTAAAGTTTGCATTTTAACATTGGATCTTAACCAGCTGCACCTTGTTTCTTAAATATTGTCATATCGCTTAATTTCAAGGGGCCGCACTAGTAACCAGCATCCTTGGTGCACCAACAACCACAGTACAAACAATTAGTAATAATGGAGAATGTCTGAAGCAGACAAAACTGATAGACACCTGCTCTCCCTAGAGACAACACTAATAATGAAGACCCCAGAGCAGATGTATAATGCTGGAGGGAAAAAAATAGCCACCTTTCCTGGGTAATCTTCTGATCCCTGCCCCACACTGGAGCCTCTTCTTTAATTCATGTGCTTCTTTTCTCTGTATAATGACACCGTTGTCAGGACGCAGTGAGTACAGAACAACTGACAAGTTGTCACCGCTCTGAGGGTGGTTTCCTACGTGCCGTTTTCGTTGCGTTATTAAACACATCCAAAATGCAAGTGGGAGGGGGTTTGGCCAAAACGCATATGTGTTTGCAATGAAACGCATGCGTTTAATTGAATTTTGAATTGAATGCTAGTAGCGCTGAGCTAATTATTTGGCTAATGCATGGCCCGCGTTCCCTTCTGCACCTCACTGTGCGCCCCTACAACAAGTAACGCCCATATGTGGGGTGTCTCCATTACCGGGAGAAATTGCATAACAAATTTGGGTTTTCACTTTTTATCTTTTGTGTACGTGTAAATTTTAGGGCTAAATGAACACATTACTGACGATATCGGACCATTGTAAATTTCAGCTCCATTTTGATTTAATTACAATGATGATCTCAGTGGACTAACAATCTTCCTAAAAGCTGTTTATGGGTTGATATATAGAGGGTTTCTAATATTATATATTTCAAAAAAGTTAATTCTGAATTCTCCTTGAAAATACAGAAAACCGATGTTTAATTTGGAAGCCGTGTGACATTATCCAGACATTTAAAAAATGATGAAAATGTAAACCAGACATATGGGAAATGTTATTCAGAAACTAATTTAGGTGGTAAAACTAACTCCCTGAAAACGAGATAATTAAAATTTTTGAAAATGGCAAAAAAAAAATAAAAAAAATTATTTTTGATTTTTTTGATAAATAAACACAAAGCTAATCAGCCCAGAAGTACAAAAGTGACCAAAAAACAATCTTTGTAGTAAGGACCTGGGAAACGGACTGGGGCTACGGGGTCGATAGACCTTTCAACCCTAAGTCTCCAGAAAGGGAGACAAAAAGACAGGAGCGCTCTCCTCGTGTGATATTGTTTGATACGAAGCAAGTAATAGATCATACAATCATGTGCTCACCTTATGGCACATTAAAATGTGCATGTAGACAGGAATAGGGATGCGTCCGGCGCTCGCCTTCGTTCTACCTTGTTTAGTCCAGGGGCGACTGATCGGTAGTGTTGAATGATCAGCAGATACTCTGAACTCCCAGCTGGAGCAAGTGGAAGTGGCGCCCAAACAAATTCCAATCCATAGTACAGTATTAGAATAAATACTGATTTATTAGTAGCTACGCGTTTCGGTGCGGGGCGCGGATCTTCGCAGGCATTAAAAAAAACAACTGTGTCACAAATACTTATATACATATATAAAAGCAAAAGCGAGGTGCCGCAGTGAGTTGGTTGTAGCACACATACTCATTATTTTTTAACAATATGTGTGCTACAACCAAACCATTTTAGAGAATAATGAATAGGTTTGATGTATAGATTAACCCTTTATAACTGCTTGCAGCTTCCGTAGTGTATTTGATCGCTAGGCAACAAGCTTAGCGTTCTGCACCCAAGCTAGGCATCCTCTTATAACTTTAACCTTTTATATCTTTTTATATATTTATCAATATGTTAATATAATGTGTTTTACAATATGTGCGTCATAATCAAATCTTTTTTACATTAGAGAATAACGAATATGCTGAATTGATTGATGTGTAGACAAAACTTGGTGAAATAACGGCGTTCGGTCATCATATGACCGGAACTCACCACGCCACCTCTCTTTCGCTTTTCTGTATGTCTATAAATATTTGTAACACAGTTGGGTTTTTTTATGGCTGACAAAAGTCCGCGTCCCGTACCGAAACGCGAAGCTACTAATAAATCAGTATTTCTCCTAATACCGTACTACGGATTGGAATTTGTTTGGGCGCCACTTCCACTTGCTCCAGTTCAGAGTACAGGCAGTCCCCGGGTTACATACAAGATAGAGTCTGTAGGTTTGTTCTTAAGTTGAATTTGTATGTAAGTCGGAACTGTATATTTTATCATTGTAAACCCAGCCAGAACTTTTTTGGTCTCTGTGACAATTGGATTTTAAAAATGTTGGATTATCATAAGAACCAGGATTAACAATAAAGCTTCATTGCAGACACCAGTGATAACTGTTACAGCTGATCATTGTAGCCTAGGACTAAAGTACAGTAAATTACCAATATCCAGAGGTCCGATTGTAACTAGGGGTCGTATGTAAGTCGAGAGTTCTTAAGTAGGGGACTGCCTGTATCTGCTTAAAAAACAATCTTAAAATAACTTTGATAAGTAAAAGTGTTCAAAAGTTATAACCAAATAAAGCAATGCAAGTCAGAATACAAAAATTGGGCTGAGCCTTAAGCTATAAACTGGCTGCGTCCTTAATGTTTCGCGGGTTTCCTCTTGGTCCTCTGGTTTCCTCCCACACTCCTAAAAATACTGGTAAGTTAATTAGATTGTGGGACAGGGACTGATCTGGCAAGCTCTGTGTAGCGCTGAATAATCTGTGTGTACTATAAAAATAAAGGAATAATTAGTTTCACGTAAAAAAAGAACGCAGGCACCGGATGCTCGCCCCGTGCCCACCCCCTCCACCATCCGTGACGCCCACTCCACACCCACATGGTGGCGTAGAAGCAGTGATATCTCCCCCTATTAGTGAATCTTCTTCCATAATGTCTTTGGCCAAGTGATTAAAGGGAGTCAGACAGTGGTGTTGACCACACAGAATTTCTCCCAGTGCTTGGTAGAACCCAGGAAAACTGTTTAAACCTGCATTTGTTAAATTAGCTAGTAGCAGACTCCTTGCTCGAGACGATAGGTGTCAGTGTAAAGAACAATAGCTCATCAGGATGAAGCACGTTCCCAAACAGCACTTGCAGAGCTTCGATAAAAAGTACATTTTTTACAGTCTTTATATTTAGGATCATAGTGTGGGCCATTATACTGTGAATATACTGTGAATATGGTATATTCAGGGGGTTGAAAGCATCTGTGTAGAATATTCTACAAAGATATCTGGGAAAAGAAAACTGCTTAAAATACCAATGCATCTTAGAGGCAAGGACTAGAGAAGAGTGCCTTCAGCCAGGGAGAGCAGGGAAGCTGACAGATAGAATGTACTGCAACTAGGTGGCGCTACACATTGGATTTTGGGGAATAGATACATCTTAAAGGTGAACTACAGCCAAAAGATGGACATTGAGAGGAGAGCTGGAGGTTAGGTGGGGAAACATGAGGGTTTGGGAGACTAAAAAGGACATCATTAGCAGATAAAGAAATTAAGATCCCAGTCTTGGACCCTGAATAAACTAATCTGCTAGCAGGTCCATACTTAGTGGAAAGTATAGTGGACAGAAGGTAACCATGGCACATGTTATATCAAATAGTAGAAAAGGAAGATGCAGCTTGAGGTAGCCTAATAGCTGAATGAGTCAATTAAATAACATCCCAGGTGGTCAAATGCCTTCTCACCATAAAGGCAAAGAAGTCTTACTGACTCCTGTTGCCTGTTTAGGACCTATATAGGGTCCAGGCAGATTCTCGAATAAAGGTGAAATGATAATGTAAGAAGGGCCTTGGGATGTCAGAATCCTGAAGAGTTATACAAAGCTACAATTCTAAATGTCTTCTTTACATTAAATAAAAATGGACCCGGTAACTACCACCAAGTCTATTTTTCATTGAAAAGCTCCTCAGACAAGACTAGGGCATTTACATTCCGGTTGGAATGTGGGCAGAATACAGAAGACAGGTAATGCTATAGTTTCATCTTAACCCTTTAAGGACCTCGCCCTTTTTTGTTTTTTCATTTCCATTTTTCACTCCCCACAATCAAAAATGACGGTATTTATTATTCCATGCCATGTACTGGGAAGTGGGAAAAAAATTCAAATTGTAATGAAAATGGTAAAAAAAACGAATTTACGCCATTTTCTTGTGGGCTTGTATTTTACGACTTTCACTGTGCCCCACCAAATGACATGTCCACTTTATTTTTTGGGTCGGTGCGATCACGGGGATACCTAATTTGTATAGGTTTTATAATGTTTTCATACATTTACAAAAATTAAAAACTTGTGTAGAATTTTTTAAAATTTTGCCATCTTCTGGCGCTAATAACTTTTTCAAATGTAATAGTACTGAGGTGTGCCCATATATACAGGATAGGGATAGTTATTACTGAGATGTGCTTATATATACAACATAGGAGTAGTAGTACTGATCTGTGCCTAGATATACATGATAGGGGTAGAAGTACTGTACTGTGACCAGATATAGAGGATTGGGATAGTAGTACTGTTCTGTGCCCAAAGAGTGAATGAGTTACAAAGACATATGCTGAAACACACACACAGAGATTACATATGACTTACCTGACACATCTACTCAGTCTCCTCTCAGCAGCGGTGCACCAACAGGACCTGTGTATGACTTACCTCACAGGTCCTGAAAGGAAAGTAGTAATACATGTGTGTCGGGAGCCAGCAAACATGTATTACAATAGAGAGCAGAGCTGGGCAGTGCTAGCAACTGCATACAACTCTGAAAGCTTTGCAGTGGGCCCCTAAAAGTCACAGGGCCCGAGAGCCACAGCCCCCCCACCCCCAATAGCTACACCTCTGTCTTGAGGTGTTTTAATGTATTTGCCTTCTCATAGTATTTTTGTTTAGAATTGATGATGAGAATAATGAGTTCAGATGGGTTTCCTACAAAAAGGCCATCTAAGCCTTAAATGGACAAGCTTTTCAACAATTCATAGTACAATTGAACACAATTTGTATTGTATTTGATCAGAGCAAAGTTACTATATCTTTTTTCTTCTCGTTACAGGCTTTCTGATTATCTCTGCCACAAAAATGTTGAAAAGGCAAAATATGGCAGTACAAAAATGTAATTTTTTAAATTGAAAAAATATAAGTTTTTTTTAAAGGAAATCTACCATCAGTATCAAAGATGGTAAACCAAGCACACTTACATGATGATGTGTGCCCACTCATTCGGGATCTTTTCTTCTTGAAGCTTCTTATGCTCAAAAATAATTCTTATGGCTTAGAAAATTATGCAAATGAGCTGGATGGGTGTCACCAGAGCCCCTCAGGGCTCTGTCATCTGTTATGCACAACTTTTTGCTGCCTCAATGACCGCTTCCTTTCTTTCTCATCTAGAGAGCGGTGTCAGTATTGTGCAGCCGTCTGTTCCTCAGTGTGGCTCACAAGTGATCCCGGAGGAGCAGCTGGCTATGCTATGCTGACACCAGGATTGTGGATAGCCTGCCGATGTAATCAGCTCTTTGGCTGCGAAGGGGAGGGAGGAGGAGTTGCGCATTTAGGCTCTGGTGACACCCTCTATGAGCACCTCAGGCTCATCTTCATAATTGTAAAAGATGCTTTATGACAAAACAATAGTACAACATAAAAAAGCATTACCTGAATGAAGGGTAACACACCACCATATCAGTCTGCTCTGTTTACAATCCTTGATCCTGGTGGTAGATTTCCTTTAAAGCTTTAAGACATAAAAACCATATACATTTTTTATCTCCATGAACCTATTGACCTCAATAATATAGCTGTAGGGTTATTCAGACTGTATAGCAAAATACACAATTTCTGATAAAGGGGGGCGTGTCCCCCGAAACGTCACAACAGCATGTAGTTCACATTGCTTATGAGGCGCCTGAAGGAGCAAGAGTCTCTGCCTAGTATCAAGACACATGAGTGATCTCTACTTTGGAATTACGATGGACTATGAATTTAACGGACTGCTGCATATAGGATATAGGAGTCTAAGTCTAGAAAATTACAAGCTATATCACGTGAATATTGCTATAGATGTCTTTGTCTAAAGCTAATGCAGATGTCTATACTAATGCTGGAATTGTCTATGGATAAATTGTAAAGTAAAAGAAAGTTTGTATATATACCGTTTGTGGTCAATTTATTGGACACTGTTCATAGAACGTTATCTAAAGGAAAACTGGAGATCCCTTCGTTCTATAGGTTATAATTATTCATATAGTTCTTTATTGATGTGCTCTAGTACTTGTCATTTATGTATTGAAGTCAGCTTTCTTGATTTGTGCATTAGCCTCAGAATGTATAATACTTTATTTTTGTTGATATTGTTGTTTTATTTGTGGTGGAAGAATTTTGATTGGATAACACAATTTATATTGCATGTTCATTTTCTTCAGACCATGCTGACTTTTACCATTGGTATTTGGGAACAAATTAGCATCCAGTCCAGTATAACATTGTAAGTAACTTAATAATGTTTTATGCTCATAAATATTCTCTAAACTTGTTGCAGTGATGCAAAATGCTTTGAGCTGGCATATATCTTGGACAAAATGATATATTAAGGTATATTATCACATTAAATAGGGTCATTTTTCAAACGAGAATGGAAACAGGAAAAGCATATACGATGAAAAAGACTGGAGCATCAAAAGATAAATCAAGCCCATTTTCAACAGGAGGACATTCACTATTATACTTATGTAAATGAGCATCACCAGTCCCAGAGATATGTGATAATGCACCCCTCCTGTGAAATATAAGGATATTTGGAGACTCAAGCCAAGTGCTTTTATATAGAACTCTGAGGTGGTATTCATGAGCCTTAAATTTCACAGTAAGAATTTATTATTTCCTATAGAACATGTGCGGTGAACAATTATTTTAGCACTTTTATTCTTAGTGTTATATTTTAGATACAAATTTTTAGATTATATAATTTTTGCATTCAAATGTTAAAAAATGTGGTCTGATTAAGCTAGATATTTATTATGTTTGTAAACCATGAATATCACATGCATTTTCTAAAAGAATCCCATGGTAGATCTATTTATTCATTGATGTAAAGGATGCAGATAAAAGGAAGGTCACAAATCTATAACACAGGCAAAATGTACATTTTATGTATTTTGCATATACAGAAGGAATCAAAGCAAGTAAAATGGATGTGAAATGTATAATACCATCTAGTGACATTCACACTAAGGTGAGTTGGTTTTCAAATTGTGAACCATTGACTTTCTCAACTTGCGCATTAGTATTGCTATTGATGGTGTAAACTGCAGTCACACGATCATTATTCTGTTATGGGTAACACCTATAATGCAGTAAAATGGAGAATGGCAAATCACATTTCTGACCAGTATCACTATACAGCTGGGAAAGTGACTATGATTTCAATCAGTTTTGCGTATACTGTATCAAGAAATGTATTCATTTAGTTGTGATGAATATGAAGAAATGTGTGCTGAGCTTTAAAAAATTGCATGATAAAAATGCTTTTATGTTATAGTTTTAAATATTGCTACGTGACATTCAGTCCCTCCAAGCAGATTGATCATAGCATCTAAGGGGATAATGTGCCGGAACCAGATGAGGGTCTGGTGCTAGCTGTTTAATACACATAGCAATAATTACATAAGGCAGAACTCCTGAGCCCACACCATCAATGTGGGTTAAAGGCGCTGTCCAGAGATTTACAACAGTGACTGACATCTAATTTACATACTCCAATATTAAAAAATAAAAGAAATAACTATACAGTGAATTGTGGTATTTCTGCAAAGCTTTGTGTGTGTTTTGTGTACCATTGATTATTCATATGATGCTCAATTTCTATTGTTGCCAGCACATATCTATAATCATTTTTTCTAATGACTGTTTCTAGAGTAGCAGACCCATCTCTAACTACTTCTAGAGTAGCAGACCCATCTCTAACTACTTCTAGAGTAGCAGACCCATCCCTAACTACTTCTAGAGTAGCAGACCCATCTCTAATTACTTCTAGAGTAGCAGACCCATCTCTAACTACTTCTAGAGTAGCAGACCCATCTCTAACTACTTCTAGAGTAGCAGACCATCTCTTAACTACTTCTAGAGTAGCAGACCCATCTCTTAACTACTTCTAGAGTAGCAGACCCATCTCTTAACTACTTCTAGAGTAGCAGACCCATCTCTTAACTACTTCTAGAGTAGCAGACCCATCTCTAACTACTTCTAGAGTAGCAGACCCATCTCTTAACTACTTCTAGAGTAGCAGACCCATCTCTAACTACTTCTAGAGTAGCAGACCCATCTCTAACTACTTCTAGAGTAGCAGACCCATCTCTTAACTACTTCTAGAGTAGCAGACCCATCTCTAACTACTTCTAGAGTAGCAGACCCATCTCTTAACTACTTCTAGAGTAGAAGACCCATCTCTAACTACAGTTGATAAAAACCCCAGAACATTGGCATCTAGAACAATTATTTTACAGCTGAGTAGTATATCTCTTTTCCAATTGTTACATAATAATTTGTTTTTTACATTAGAAACTTGTTTTTATTTCTAATAAAACAAGAAAAATGTATTTTATTAAATATAATTGTTTGATTAAAGCATAAACATTAATAAACTGGAAAACATGGTTTGTGCTTCTCTTAAGTTTACATCGCCTACGCTATCATAAAAAAAAAACACTGCTGCGAAGAGGACATTAGCCTTTTTAGCTTTTTGAAAATTTCTATTCACTGACAGCAAACAGATTGTGAAAACTGAAAAACCTATATTGAAAAGACATTATGAATAAAAACATTTGAAGCAATTTTACTGGTATATATGATTAAGTTGAATAAACTAAAAACGAATTTTACAAAGATTTGATACTGAAAGTTGTAGCATTTTGGGAGAGTAAATAATTACATTTGGCTAAAGTTAGTTATCCACTCCTTTTTAATAATGTTCTATTTCTCAGTTTTTCCATAAATTCGCAGCAATAATTGTATTTTTCAATGTTTCTGATATTTTGATTATTAGATTGCACTTCTGTCATGGTCCCCGGTAGGTTTCACTCAAAAAGCTAGTATCAGATGTAATTAGCAAATGTTATACGAAAAAGAAGAATTGAACGAAAAAAGAGTACAACTTATTAAAGGGCATTGTTTATCCAGAGCCTGAAGTGGCATAATAAAACCTCATGTGACCAGCTCTGAGGTGGATTCCTGGCAGCACATTTCTGGCATTCTGTGAGGCAGTCTCCAGGGGACTAAGCTCCCCTGCATGCCGCCCTCATGGTATTCCCTGTAACAGATTGCAGTGTGTGGTTTGACATCTGATCCCAGCTTTGTGAATAAAAAAGGATGACTGTATCCTGCAGGCTTCCTGCTCCCATCCTTTACAGCTTTCTGTGAGACTAGCTCAATAAAATCTACACCAACGCTTCCTCTTCCTCAACAGCCTGGAAATAAGATCTGGCTTCTTGTGTACAAGATGCTAATTGGTTTGTATTCAACCAACAGCGCTCAGAGCAGGACTGTGTCGTCTTAGCAAATATTTTACGCAAATCTGTGAACGTGAACCTACATTACACAAGCAACATTTAAAACCTAGAACTGACAGCAGATGGAAATCTGGTGGTCTGCTTTACTGGCTACTATTGTATCTCTGCTGTTTGTATCTTCTATTTTTACTCTGTGATATTCGCATTTTCTAATTTCAAGGAATTGTCAAACATTATTTATTCTACAGATTAAACTTTAAATGCATTAAAACCAAAACAAACAACAATTGCCATGTTTGTAAAAAGTTTATTAGTTGTACATTTTAAAGACATTTCTATTAAAGGTGGGTCAAACTTTTACATTGGAAGTGCTTCAATGTACTTGACATTGTGAGATTAAACTCATGGCATCCTGTCTGTGTTTTACCAATAAATCATGTCACAAGTTCCAACTTTTTCCCTACTTTTGTAACTCTGTAGCCCCATCCATACATGGCAGAGATGAAGGTCACCCAGGGCACACACGGAAATGGATGTGTGGTTGTTTCCTGAAGAAAATGTTTAAAATAAATACAATTTAAGTAGCCCTTCACCTCTAAAAGATATTCCCCTGCCCCAGGCTAAGAGCCCTGAAATAGGTGGGTCAAATCTATAGGATTGTGTCCCTCCTTGCCTTTCAAAGGGGTCATGGGTCATGCTGGCCAGAAGGCCCCTTTCCATTACCATGGAAACTCAGAGTTAATCAAACAAGCCAGAGATTGCAAGTTTGTGGGAACGTAATTAATCCATCAGGGAGCTGATATCCCTGGGTATCCCTCCAGATCTATCGCTCCAGCCTTAAACACACACCCAGAAACAAAGGCCTCTTTCACTCTGCGGATATCTTACTACATATTCCTCTTGGGCCTCAAATTCTCTTACATCTTTCTTCCCCATGAGCTACAAGAACAACTATAACAAACAGAGTACTAAACTGTACCACAAGATGTCAACCATTTCACACCTTGACCTTGTTTTCCTTCTAATATAAGACTGTTATTTATATTATATATAGTGGTCAATGTATTGGGAATTATTATCAAACTTTATGTTCCTACAATACAAGCCTCTTTTTAGTGTCTTGTGTTGCATGCTTACAAAAAAAGTGCAAACTGATCTAAAACAAAAGGTTGAATACAAAACTTTAAAAAATTCTTGTGTGAAATTGGAAAATTAGATTGTCTTTGACTACGGTGCATGTTATATGGTGTGAATATTAATAGGTGGCAATTTTAACACCACATTTTATATAGCAGAACGAAAAGCTACATCATGGTTTCAAGCCACAAATCTTTTAGTCAATGCATTTAAATATGGCAGGGCAACTTTTACTATTTAAATGTTCTTTAAAGTGAGGAAAGAAGCTTCACCATTACATCAGTCTCTCAAGGTTAATAGCATATACTAGCTATACACTCCGCTTTAAAACACCCAAAGATTGGAAACAGAATTTCAAGGAATGTTTCTTTTGCTCCAAACCAGGCTGACAATTATAGTGATTGAAAGCCAAACTAATTTGGGCATCCTTTGATCAGACAGGGCTCAGTTTGAAAGAAGTATGCAACTCCAACATTCTGTTTAACCTCTGACCTCAGTTGACCAGCAGTGGCTGCAAGACTTGACAGCACATTCCTCTGCTATACATGACCTGAAGTATGAGGGGTTTAAGGGTGCTATGCCACTCAACTACTGGGAAAGGCGAACACTGATATGCTATCTCAGCTAATCACTCAAAGGCTTAACACTACAGGAAATGTTTAATCCATGCAGATGCACATAAAGTAATAATCCAAATATTCAAATCAATACACATATTTTACTGTCAATAATTTAAGCCCAGGTCTGTCCTTCTGCTGTCACATACTGTGCTCTGCAATTAAATCTAATTTTTCTTCAACTTTGTTCATCTACACCTTTGTGATGATACAGCAATTTTCTGTCCAAAGTTTTATAGCGTTATATGACCTTGTCATCGAGTGTCTGCTGCAAGAACTTATGTTACTATGGTCAAAATCTCACTGCAGCCTAGTCATCATACTTGGTATATATTTGTAATTTTTTTGTAATTATTTGCAAATATATATATATATATATAATATATATATATATATATATATATATATATATATATATATATATGTATATTATCCATTGTGTTTTAAGTTTTGTACACAATACATGAATGTGTATTAATCTTAAACCACTTTCTCACCTTTGGAATGCTAATTCAAAACTTCTGTTTTGTTCTGCTGTGTGCCAGTGAAGCTTTGGGACCACCTCAGGTACCAGAGCTTGGGTACAACTGTAACCACTTCAACCCCTGTTGCTACTATTACATCTATTACTGTAGCTGACATGGTGAAGCAGAATAAATAAAGTGATCAATAGGACAGCACCAAGGCACAAGGTTGGAGGTAAGTGACATCTAGGAAATGATTAGTGCATAGTCGTTCTGTGAACCCTTCAGACTGTGAGACCCCCCCTTCGACTGCATAGCCCTTCCCTCTGCCTCAGTTCTCTTTATGTTTGTCTCTATCACAGTGTAATGCTGGATTGTGCAGCCAGATCAATAGAGAGACCGCTCACATATTCCATTCAAAATTTAATCAATTTTGTGTAAATTGTTAAAAATTATTTTTGGATAGTCATTTGTACAAAATGAGTGATATCATTTTGCATAAAATATGTACATTTTTTAAATGTTGTAAATATTACTGCAAGTAAACATTCCACTAGATTCAATCATCATTCTCGTTGACATCATAATTAAAATTAGTAGTAATGTTAACAAAACCTGCCTTTCTTTCTGAATCAGGAGGTAAATAAATGTAGAAAAAAAGTGCTCTGAATAAAATGTGTTTTGTGGTTAAAGATGATAATAATTTCCTTTGTTATCCATCTTATTTTCCAGGATACCATAGGTGAGTCTATGCAGAGGGTCCTGCAGTGGAGTCTGGGATGGGCACATACATGTTAGACAGGAATGCAGAACATGTGTGGAGAACAGAACATCCGAGTGTGGGGGGTGGAGAAGGTGTACATGTTAGATCCATCCACACACTGGCGCCTCTCTGCCTGGGAATTCGGAGCTTTTCAGTCCTTACTTATGAACCATGACATCTGTGCATTCCATGGGCTCTGACCCTAAGGATCAGAGGTCGCACAGAGGTCAAGCAGTTTCCTCTTTCAGCACCAATAGAGACCTTGACTAGAGGTAAATTATGCCATACTTTAAGGAAATAATTTGAAACACTCTTGTAATTATAATAGATTTTGGTGTTTACATTTTAATCTTCAAACCTTTGGCCCTGTTCTTCCCCAGACTAGAACTGCACAGGAGAAGCCAGGTAGATGTGAATTCTTACCATATAGGTCATGCTGCTCTTCAACCTTCAAATGTCCCTATATTGGCCATTCAAATAGGAAGCAGAGGAAGCCATTTACCCTTGAGACATAGTGGCAGAACTATCACTTCTTGTGTGAGAACTAACATGGATGTAAAGGATAATCTGAATATGTAGATTGACAATCATATGCCAAATGGTAACATAAGCTACATTAATTGATTTTTCATTGCCCGTTTTTTGGAAATTTATGGGAACCTGCAGTCTTTAACCAGTCTGTACTATACTGGTAAATGCAACAGTTCATTTTTATGACTGCATAGGTTCATTCTGGCTTTTTTTTTTAAGTCATACAGCTGTCGTCAAAAATTGACAAAAAAATACAATGCGTCAGATGTGCCTTGCGCATTTCTAACTATTTCAAAATATTTCATTTTTTGAGTTTACTGGACACATTCTTGTCTGTAAATCTGGAACTTTAAAGTAACCATACACAGAATTTTTGAAATGATATTAGATTAAAGGCTAAATTAACATGTCTGGTCGTGACTACAGAAAGAGCACAAATCCATTGACTTTAATGTGTCTGTACCAACGTCTGTGAATAATCCACGTGAAGATGTTCTATTTTGGTCTGTCTGCGGATAAATGGCTTCCTTTAAAACCAATGGGTACGTAAAAGTCACATACAACACAGACAGAAGTCACCTGCGTGCTCTCTTAGTTACAACATACAGATAAATATATCATTTCCCCCCTCAAAAGTGTTGATCATTAGATTGAACCCTTCAATCTAATATTCACTCCACAGTCAAGTTGATTTTTATTATAGAAATCTGAAATCAATTTCTAGTATTTTTAATTACTTTAGGCTCTTTTTGTAAGGCTAATTTACATGTCTCAGTTCTAGTCATGATACATAAATTTCTAATAATACAAATAATTGGCCATTGCAAAAGTACAGTATTAGAGGAAACTATTCTCATTAATGATCAGACAGGCATTGTTAAACTTTGAAATAGAAGAGGATAGCAGGGACATTAATATCTTTTAAGTGCTCACCAATCATTTTCATAAACAGCTCTATAGACACGTTGGTTATGTAACTGTACATTAGGACTTCAGCATTATTTAACTTACCAGTATTGCAGAAAATGTTCAAAATCACAAAAGGGAAGAGAAAAAAGTAAAGAAAAATATTTTATATATTATATATATTATATTTAAAAAAATATTTTTATTGCAGCTGTAAGTTACACATTTATATAAATAACCTGCAGATAATGGACTACTGACTTTACAAATTTTTTTGCTGCAGAATTTCATTAGTATGCAAATTCACACTGCCCTAACCACGTGTAGCATGAAAAAACTATGTTTCCTCTTTGACACCTCTTTAACACCTTTAACAACGTTTTAGAGAAACATTTGTCAATCAAACCATACCAGGTGGGAACAAGCTAGAGGGATACACCCCAAAAGATACTTATTGCCATTTATATCACCTTCTTATGTCTTTATCATACACTTCCTGTAGTGTATTCCACCTTGTGTCTGCAAGTCAACCCCCCCCCCCCTTCCCGAGTTATTTTGTGAAATTGTGCCCTGTCCAGTGGAGGAGCATTACTGTACACATCCCCCTATAGAAGGGTGCCCTCTCTGTGTCTGACACCCATAGGTGCTGATAGTTCCCCGTTCTGCTCTGCCCCTTAGCCCAATGAGGCTCAGAACCTAAGTATATTTTGGATTGTGGAATAAAACCCTCACTGTAGTTCTAGTATTTTATTTATTAATTACCAAGTTTTAAATAAATAGCCACTGTCGTCTTCTCATTCCTTAGAGCAGCGATGGCTAACCTATGGCACTGGTGCCAGAGGTGGCACTCAGAGCCCTTTCTGTGGGCACCCAGGCCATCACCAGAGAGGACTCCAGGTATCTTCCTGCAGTCCCAGACAGCCCAGGACTTGCTGTGCACAGAGGTATTTTAAAGTGACAGCTGTACCTGGGACTATTTTCTGCTTTATTGGTGCCTCAGGGTGCTGGTATCAATGAAAACTGTGACAGAGCAGGGAGTATAAATCACAAATTAAATTTTTGTGTTGGCACTTTGCGATAAATAAGCAGGTCTTTGTTGTATTTGGGCACTCGGTCTCCAAAAGGTTTGCCATCACTGCCTTAGAGTAAAGGAATTTGAAGGGAGAGAATTCATTAAGTACTTGTAGATATGAGACTGCAGCTTTGCATGTGACTGGAAAATCAGATGATATCAGATGATATAATGGCAATTGATACTCCAGTCTCCAGAATAATCCAGAGCTACAGTCATCAGAGATTATATAACAGTAGATATATGATTGGATCTTTTCAGGCATGCCTATGACATTAACTAACTGCATGTAACTTTCACTTTCTTTTCTCTTAACCTCCACTGACTTCTCCTCCTGTCTTTGTAATCCCTCAACACCTGATAACATTAACCCCTTTCCGACGCGTGCTGTTAGTTTGGGCTGAGCCCTCTCCATAGCTTTTAAGTCTTTGCTGCATTTTGCGTTTTCCCGTTGATCGCCAAAGCTGACACCGTCGGTAAAGGCTTGGGGACGATAGTCGCTCCCCGTGACGTCATTGGGGAGCAGTGATTCGTCGCTAAGACAGCCTCAGATCTTCCGAAGACCCGAGGCTATCTCGTTTTAACCCATTTATTACAATGTGCGATTGCACATTGTAATGAATGAGGAGAAAAATCCCCATATAATGCCATACTGTAGTTTGTCAGTATTTGGTAGGATCCCTACCCTAGGGGGTCTGAAAAATAGTAAAAAGAAAAATTCAAATCATCCCCTTTTCCTAGAACTGATATAAATATAAATAAACAGCAAAAATCACCTCGTCCATAAATGCCCGATCTATCAAAATATATTAATTTTTTTTTTTATGCGTTTAACCCCGTAATGGAAAATGGCACCCAAACTCTAAAATGGCACTTTTTTGCAATTTTGAAAAGTGATACAAAGGTCATACAGTCCTAAATGTAGTAGCATTGAAAACGTCATCAAAAGTCACATAAAATGACACCATCAACAGCTCCGTACAAAGAAGTATGAAAAAGTTATTGGCACCAGAAGATGGCAAAATAAAAAAAAAAAATTGTACAGAAGTTTTCATTTTTGTAAATGTATAAAAACATTATAAAACCTATATGAATTTAGTATGCCCATGACCCAAAGAATAAACTAGACATGTAATTTGGGGCACACAGTGAAAGCCATAAAATCCAAGCCCACAACAAAACGGTGCAAATCTGGCTTCCCAGTACACAGCATGGAATATTGAATACCATAACTATGAAGTGTAATTTGTTACACAGAAAACAATCTGTCACAGAGCTCTTTACTTGTAAAAATAAAAAAATATAGATTTTTGATGGTGGGGAGTGAAAAATGGAAAATCAAAAAAGGGCCAGGTCATTAAGGGGTTAAACAGGTTTCTCTTTAGACCGATGCACTCTAGTTCCCATTAATATCAGTAGCCACTAGTGACTCGTTCATTCAGCATTATTTATCTAATTATTTAGTTAATTATTTTATCCCTAAAGAATGTCTGGACCACCGTACTATTCCCCTTATGTGTCACCCCTTTATCGTCATAGACTGGAAGCTATTGCGAGCAGAGCCCTCATTCCTATTGTTTCACTTGATTATGTTATTACTCTTTAACCCCTTAAGGACACAGCCATTTTGTAGCTTAAGACTCAGCCCGATTTTTTGGATTCTGACTTGCGTCTCTTTATACGGTTATAACTTTTGAACACTGTTACTTATCAAAGCGATTCTGAGATTGTTTTTTCCCCACATGTTGTACTTCATTTTAGTGGTAAATTTTGGCAGATAAGTTTTGCATTTATTTACAAAAAAAAAGAAAATATGATAAATTTTTGGAAAAATTTGCCATTTTCGAAATTCAAAATCATTGCGTTTTCAGGCAGATCGATTTACCACCTAAATAAGTTGCTGAATAACATTTCCCATTTGTCTACTTTACATTTTCATAATTTCTGAAATGTCTGGATAATTTATTTTGATGTCACGCGGCTTGCAAATAGAATATCGCTTTTCCGGATTTTCAGAATTGACTATTTTGGGGATAAATACAGTTTGGAATGAAATTTTACATATTTAGCATCAAAACCCCCTATATAACCAACCCATTTTCAAATCTGCACCCCTCAAGCTATCAGAAACAGCTTTTACGAAGATTGTTAACCCCTTGAGATCTTCATAGTAATTGAATCAAAATGGAGGTGAAATTTAGAATGGTCATATTGTTCCCTTATACGTTCATTTAGCCCTAAAATTTACACATTTCCAAAAGATAAAAAGAGAAAACCCACCATACAATTTGTTCTGCAATTTCTCCTGAGTACAAAGACCCCCCACATGTGGCTGTGACTTGTGTTATGGGGGCACAGCGAGGTGCAGAAGTGAAGGAGGGCGCTGCAGCTGCCAGGATTTTAGTTTCCTCATTGGCCCCTTTTGAAGGCTATAAAATTTTCGCTTTTTCGTTATTGGGGCCATGTGATGCCATTTTTTTTGCGGGATGAGATGCTTTTTCCAATGTTACCATTTTGGGGTTTGTATCACCTATTGTTGAAAATTTAGGAACGTTTTTTGAGGACAGGAGTAGAAAAGCATCAATTCTGTACTGGATTTTTTACTTCTTTTTTTTTTGGTGTTCACCGTATAGACTAATAATCATGTTATCTTTATTCTATGGGTTGATACGATTACGGGGATACCAAACATGAATATATTTTCTTACGTTTTACTAAATTTGTCAAACAAAACCCTAATGTGGGGAAAAATCTATCATTTATGTATTGCCGTCTTCCAAGTGGCATAACGTTGTTACTTTTTTGGCTACGGAGCTGGTTGATGGCTTGTTTTTTGCGGGACATGTTGTACATTGCACCAGTATCATGTCGCAGTACATATGGTTTTTTGATCACATTTTATAGCATTTTTTGTGGGATTGAAAAGGTAAAAATCATAATTTTTGGAGGGTTTATAACAGTTTTTTTTTACAGCGTTTATCGTGCGGGTTCAATAATGATTTACTTTTATTCTACGGGTTGTTACGGACGCGGTGATACTATATATGTGGGGTTTGTGTTATGATTTAGACTTTTTTTTGAGTTATATGTCTCTTTATATGTTTTGGGGGTTTGGGGCATTTTTAGTGATTTATGACTTTATTTTTTTATTGAATAACTTTTTTTTTTACTTTTTCACTTTTATACCATGGGACATGAAGAAGCAATCATCTGATTGCTTCTTCATGATAATATTCTGCAATGCTCATGTATTGCAGAGTATTATCAGTGTCAGCCTATGCACTTGCATAGGCTGGCACTGTGCCAGTAAGATGACGTCACAGACGCCATCTTACTGGCAATTCTTGCAGGTAACTCTGGGGTCCAGATCGGACCCCAGAGTTACTATAGCAACGATCGGCGCACCCCGAAAACGGTTCGGGGGGGGCGATCGTGGGGGAAAGATCCCCCAGATACATGTTAGATGCCGCGGTCGCGCTGACCGCGGCATTTAACGGGTTAAGCACCCGCGATCGGAGACAACTCCGATCGCGGGTGTTACACTGGGGTGCCGGCTATTAGTTACAGCCGGCACCCCGTCTTTCCCGATGCCGGTTCGGCTCAGATCTTGAGCTGAACCGGCATCAGCTCAGCGTCCGATATATCGGACGCTGAGCGTTAAGAGGTTAATGTCTTGTTTTATTTGTATATGTTCCCATTTGTTGCCTATAGCATCCACTCGGGGTTCATAATTAATAACCTGTAGCAAAATATTGGCTGTGCTGTGATTGGTTGCTATCCAGGCTAACTGCAACAATAGCCAGGTTACTAAGCGTATTTTGGAAAAAGTGGGGGAAAATTTCAACTTAAAACATAATCTATTATATTTTATTAAAACTTAACTTTTTACTTGAACTATTGAAATACAATGTTATAAAATATATATATATATATATATATATATATATATATATATATATATATATATATATATACACTCACCGGCCACTTTATTAGGTACACCTGTCCAACTGCTCGTTAACACTTAATTTCTAATCAGCCAATCACATGGCGGCTACTCAGTGCATTTAGGCATGTAGACATGGTCAAGACAATCTCCTGCAGTTCAAACCGAGCATCAGTATGGGGAAGAAAGGTGATTTGAGTGCCTTTGAGCGTGGCATGGTTGTTGGTGCCAGAAGGGCTGGTCTGAGTATTTCAGAAGCTGATCTACCGGTATTTTCACGCACAACCATCTCTAGGGTTTACAGAGAATGGTCCGAAAAAGAAAAAACATCCAGTGAGCGGCAGTTCTGTGGGTGGAATTGCCTTGTTGATGGCAGAGGTCAGAGGAGAATGGGCAGACTGGTTCGAGCTGATAGAAAGGCAACAGTGACTCAAATCGCCACCCGTTACAACCAAGGTAGGCAGAAGAGCATCTCTGAACGCACAGTACTCAGTACACAGAACTTTGAGGCAGATGGGCTACAGCAGCAGAAGACCACACTGGGTGCCACTCCTTTCAGCTAAGAACAGGAAACTGAGGCTACAATTTGCACAAGCTCATAGAAATTGGACAGTAGAAGATTGGAAAAACGTTGCCTGGTCTGATGAGTCTCGATTTCTGCTGCGACATTCGGATGGTAGGGTCAGAATTTGGTGTCAACAACATGAAAGCATGGATCCATCCTGCCTTGTATCAACGGTTCAGGCTGGTGGTGTCATGGTGGGGAATATTTTCTTGGCACTCTTTGGGCCCCTTAGTACCAATTGAGCATCGTTGCAATGCCACAGCCTACCTGAGTATTGTTGCTGACCATGTCCATCCCTTTATGACCACAATGTACCCAACATCTGATGGCTACTTTGAGCAGGATAATGCGCCATGTCATAAAGCTGGAATCATCTCCGACTGGTTTCTTGAACATGACAATGAGTTCACTGTACTCAAATGGCCTCCACAGTCACCAGATCTCAATCCAATAGAGCATCTTTGGGATGTGGTGGAACGGGAGATTCGCATCATGGATGTGTAGCCGACAAATCTGCGGCAACTGTGTGATGCCATCATGTCAATATGGACCAAAATCTCTGAGGAATGCTTCCACCACCTTGTTGAATCAATGCCACGAAGAATTGAGGCAGTTCTGAAGGCAAAAGGGGGTCCAACCCGTTACTAGCATGGTGTACCTAATAAAGTGGCCGGTGAGTGTATATTATCCGGTCTAACATCTATTCACATATAAATACAATACATACAATAGATCAGCTGGAGTAAAACAGCAGGATCAGCACCAGGGAGTACACCAGTTTCTGATCCCCAGAGAAAAAGACTCCCGCCTTTAGAAGGGCATTTACCTGATAGTGCCCTGATGCATTTCATCCATTAGAGGAATCCTCAAAAGGCTATTAAATATGGTAAATATGCTGCCACTTTGAGGATAGATAAATAGAGTAATGGCTAAAATAATGATGGGCAACTAAGTTTACAGGTGCTCATTAGGATGAAGCTACAGGTGAACTACATGCTCAGACTGGCTCACTGGTGTACCAGTGAAAACATTGTCCTAACCGCCAACTCTGCCCCCCTTCCTGTGCACTCCAGACACAGAGCTGGATAAGATGATGGTGCAAAAAGCTATCAGTTCTCTGCATCATCATTGTTACCCTGCTGCAGCTTTGTGTTTAGAGTCCGTCCCACACACAGCAGCAGCAGATAAAGAATAGAGGAAGAGAGCTGCTTGGGAACAAGGACAGGTGAGTATCCAGTGTTTATTATTTTTAATTAGGTTAAAACAGGGAAAGGAGGGGGCCCATAAGATGAAGGGGGAGATGAGAGGAGACCACAGGATATGGGGAAGATTGGGGGCCACAATATGAGGGGGAGATGAGAGGGGCCTACAGGGTGAGATTAGAAGGGGCCCAGAAGATGAGGGGGCCCACAGGTTAAGGGGTCACAATATGGGGGAGAGATGAGGGACCACAATATGAGAAGATGAGAGGAGCCCTGGGAAATTGACTCTATAGGGCAAATCTCAAAAAAAAGCACAACCCTCCCATCACTGTGTTTAAAATATATAAAATATATCAAATAGCGCCCCCCCCCCCCCCCCCCCAAATTACAGCAATTGAAGAATATTACTCCTCCTCAAATTAGAAATATTGTGCTATAGAGTGCTTCCGGATATATAATAATAATCTTTATTTATATAGCCCCATCAAATTACGTAGTTCTTTATAAATCATAGGGGACATATACAAATATAATATCACATTATAGAGTACAAACAGTCATATGGAACAATAGGAGTGAGGGCCCTGCTCACAAGAGCTTACAGACTATGAGGAAGAGGGGGGTTGACACAAGAGCTTGTATAATGGTCCAGCCATTCTTTATAAGGGAACAATATAAAATAATTTAATAAATAATTTAATAGATAAAAATTCTGCTGCTACGGAGTACCCTGAACACGGAAGGAGACAGGCAGTCAGTGCAGTGATTGGCACAAACTGGAGGCATCCGTGTAGCATGTCGCCTGAAAGGCCAGCTGGCTGCTGAATTAAGAATAGATATAGATTATAGTGTATGCAGTGCTATCCCACTACATACCTCCCCAGACATAGCAGACATTAGCACCACTGCTAATTATAGCACCTGGTCTCACCTACTTGGGAAAATAGTTGGTGATTGTTGGTTTCCTCTATTGAATTCTATTGTCTGGCTTTACCACACACTATGAATTTACTCCTGCTACATTTGTATGCTATTTGATCAATGTACCGTATAAACACCTATATAAAGTGAAGCAAATATGACAAAAAATTGTAATGAAAGTTAAGGGGTAGGTGAGGGCTGATTAGACGACAATCAGGAATAAAGTGATGTGCATGTGAAATGTGCATGTGAAATGACACTTTATATGATACAGATATATATTGCTGTCTGTGAATGTTTTTTAAAAAAAATATTTATTTTCAGTTTTATATACACCATACACTTTAGATTTATATATATTTTCAATGACATATTTTGTGCGTGCGCCAATAACAATACAACATTGTTCGCTTATTGATGAATTCACATATCCATCCAGGATTGTCAACCTCTTTGGGTATGCTACCTTGTGTTCGCCGTTCTGTTGCCATCTTGGCTCTACTTTTATTATTTTTATAATTATGCTCGCCGTACTGATGCCATTCTGGCATTGTATCCATGTATTCAAATGATTTTGCCGATAATAGACTATATATATTTGTTCATGTTGTCTGATGCTTTTCATCAGTGCATTCTGCCGCCAACGGAACATTTTTGGTATAGCATGTTTACACTTTAGGTCACACTTCTGTGCTGTCGCCATTAAATGATGTTACCGATAATTGATATACACATTATAAATAAATATTTTTTCATATTGTCTGATGCTTCTCTTCAGTGTACCTTGCCGCCAATGGAATATTTCTGTCGTAGAATTTTCCTTCAGGGTGTACTTTAATATTGTCGCTGCTATTTATTAAATATTTATTTTTGGCTCTATATCCTTTATATCTATAATTATGCTTGTCGTACTGATGCCATTCTGGCATTGCATCCATTTATTTAAATGTTGTTACCGACAATAGAGTATATATATTCGTTCATTTTGTCTGATGCTTTTTATCAGTGCACTTTGCCGTCAATGGAACTTTTCTGTTACAGAATGTTTACATTTTAGGTCACACTTCTGTGTTGACGCCTTTGAATGATGTTACCCATAATAGACATATAGATTATAAATAAATATTCTTTCATATTATCTGATGCTTCTCATCAGTGTACTTCGGCGCCAAAGGAATATTTCTTTCATAGAATTTTCCTCTAGGTTGTATTGTCGCCGCTAATCACGTGTCTCACTACAATAATCACTAAACTCTTCTAAACTAAGTTAAACTTTCTCCCATGGTTTATTGTTTTTTAATTTCGCACTTTATTTTTACCTATACATACTGCAATCTTCTCAACAGACACAACCAGGTTTTAGGGATAATTTTACATCAATTCTCCGATCCTTGAGATGGTGGAACGCAGATTTCTTTATCTTCTTAGATACTTCCGGGCGAGTGGAACGCACGGCCATTTTCCTGGTCCACACAGCGCATGACCGGATGTTACTCTATTATGGAGCGGTAGTGGGTGGGCTACGGCGGAACGGCTGGAGTATATAAACATATCACGCATTATGTGCCGGCATCCCCTGACGAAGCCCGCTAGTCGGGCGATACGCGTGGGGCATTTTCTCCTCCCCGGACTGCACTTTATACATATGGTAATGTAGATTTGCACCTTATCTATTTGCACTTTATTTGGACCTCTCACTTATATTATACACTTTTTGTGCTATTTATTAGGCTGTGATTTTTGGTCCTAGGTATTAGTGTGTATTATTTAAGATCGCTACTTACCTTAAACATCAATTTTGGTGATAATCCTTTGCCATTTATCATATCCTTGTCTGGGGAGTTTTGGTGATATGTACCCCTATATTCATACTACCTATGGTTTGCAACCTTTACTACAGACTTGAACTCTAGACTTTCCAAATTATCTCAGTTTTTCGATGGACAAATGGACAATGCAACCAATGATTGTAAAATCCTGTTTTATAAACTGGAAAAGTTTCTTACTAACGAGCAACGTACATGGTGGGAGCATAACTTATTAAAGAAATATATTGAAAAACAAATGGTTCCAAATTTGGTTACAAATTTCCAAAATTTTTTACTCTGAGGATTTTAAAAATAGGTGGTTTTCAATTTTGACTGATTGCTCCATGAAGTTGATGTCTTTGATCATTGAATTTGAGGAATGTAAATTAAAACCTAATATGAACGGTAGTCAAAATGTTATTATCAGTAATGCGTTTAAAAATCTCTTGTTCCTTTGTTAGGGGTTGGGAGCTTGACTTAGACAATGCCCCGTCAGAAGAGGACTGGCAGCGCTCCTTCCTCTTCACACATAAACTATCCTCTGCTTGTGCTGCTCAGGAAAAGGGTTACAAGATTGTGTCCAGGTGGTACTGGGTGCCGACAGTGCTCCACTTGGCTTTTGCCTCTGTTTCAGTCTCTTGTTGGCGCTGTGGAAAGGAGAAGGGTGATATGTTGCACGTTTGGCGGACTTGCGATGCCCTCCGAAATTTCTGGGACCAGGTATTTGCTACATACTGGCAGATGACAGGTACACAGGTAATAGCCTCCCCAGGGGTAGCATTGCTCTCGATGCTCCCGGGACCCATCAGTCTACAGAAAAAAAACATATTGAGGTTTTGTCTCATTGCGGCCAGGGCAGTGATCCCCAGGCATTGGCGTTTCACAGTCTGCCCATCCATGGCTGAATGGGCCTGGGAGATGTTGGAGCTGTCCTGCATGGAGGAGCTAGCAGCAGTTACGCCAGAGGCCTATACAAAATATTCCCTTGTTTGGCGGCCGCGGTTAGAATTTAAAGAATCCGGGAATTTTAAGGATCTGCTCAGGGGCTAGGCAATTATGCAGTTAGGAAAACAGGCCTTCTTGCTCTCTGAACATTTGTGCCCCATACAATTCTACCCGCACTTATCTGCTTGCTTGCTTTCCTCTTCTCAGATACATTCTCCTCTCTCTCTTTCTCTCGTTGCCCCCTCTCCCGTCGACTATGCCTTTAGTCTCTCTATTTCTCTCTATATTCCCTTAATTCAGAGTGAGGGGACACTAGTAAATGGTGGAAGAGGAATTGGTATATGCCATGCTACGGTCACTAACCACCACCCTATTGAGCTTTCTTAGATACAGGAGTGGTTAACTGTCATCGGGAGAAATTTCTAGCCTCAGCACTCGGAATGATGAGATCATGAAGATTGAGGTGGGGTTACGCTCTTAGGTTTAATGGGAATTTTCACATGAGAGGTTGATCAAAACATGTATATGTAGGAAAGCCTTACATCGCAATATGTCTCATGTACTGCAGCAGGGCCGCTTCTGCCATGAGGCGAGGTGAAGTCCCCGCCTCAGGCGGCAGATAGCGGACCCCATTTAAGAGCGGCATTTTGCCGCTGGTAGCACGGACTTGCCAATGGCTGGCAGGTCCGTGCCACCTGTAAAATAAATTACATCGCCGCCTTTAAGGCGGTGATATAATTTATAGGAAGAATGGTGCTGCACATCCCGTCTATTCGCACCGCTCTACAGGACACAGGTCGGCGTGATAACATCACCACGTGCCGACCTGTGTCCCTTCACAGAGCAGCTGCTGGCTGGAGAAGACGAGGGAGCTGCGTGGGAGCACTGAGTGGTGAGTATAGTAGGCAGTGTATACATCCTCCCATCCCTCATCATGATGTGTGTCCTCAGGGCACAGATCGTGATGAGACCATGTGTAGTCACTGCTTTCCCCAGCAGTAGCTTCACCCTCCCGGAGGCTGAAGGCTGAAGGACCTTTGGTGATGTCATGGTCACATGACCTGCCGGGGAAAGCAGTGACCACACAGCGAGATCTGTATGAGTGAGGTGAGGGGGAGAACATGGGGGGGCTGTGTGAGGACATTACTTTCTGGGGGGCTGTGTGAGGCACATTACTTACTGGGGGGCTGTGTGATGCACATTACTTACTGGGGGGGCTGTGTGTGAGGCACATTACTTACTGGGGGGCTGTGTGTGAGGCACATTACTTACTGGGGGCAGTGTGTGAGGCACATTACTTGCTCGGGGCTGTGTGTGAGGCACATTACTTATTGGGGGGCTGTGTGAGGCACATTACTTACTGGGGGGGGGGCTGTGTGAGGCACATTACTTACTGGGGGGGCTGTGTGAGGCACATTACTTACTGGGGGGGCTGTGTGAGGCACATTACTTACTGGGGGGCTGTGTGGGCACATTACTTACTGGGGGGCTGTGTGGTGCACATTACTTACTGGGGGGCTGTGTGAGGCACATTACTTACTGGGGGGCTGTGTGTGAGGCACATTACTTACTGGGGGGCTGTGTGAGGACATTACTTATTGGGGGGCTGTGTGTGTGTGCATATTACTCACTGGGGGGCTGTGTGAGGACATTACTTACTGGGGGGCTGTGTGAGGCACATTACTTACTGGGGGGCTGTGTGAGGCACATTACTTACTGGGGGCTGTGTGTGAGGACATTACTTACTGGGGGGCTGTGTGAGGCACATTACTTACTGGGGGGCTGTGTGAGGCACATTACTTACTGGGGGGCTGTGTGAGGCACATTACTTACTGGGGGGCTGTGTGTGGGCTCATTACTTACTGGGGGGCTCTGTGTGGGCTCATTACTTACTGGGGGGCTGTGTGGGCACATTACTTACTGGGGGGGCTGTGTGAGGACATTACTGGGGGCTGTGTGTGAGGACATTACTTACTGGGGGGGCTGTGTGTGAGGACATTACATACTGGGGGGGCTGTGTGTGTGGGCACATTACTTACTGGGGGCTGTGTGTGGGCACATTGCTTACTGGGGGGCAGTGTGGGCACATTACTTACTGGGGGGGCTGTGTGGGCACATTACTTACTGGGGGGGGTGAGGCACATTACTTACTTGGGGGCTGTGTGAGGCACATTACTTACTGGGGGGCTGTGTGAGGACATTACTGGGGGCTGTGTGGGCACATTACTTACTGGGGAGGCTGTGTGTGGGCACATTACTTACTGGGGGGGGCTGCGTGAGGACATTACTGGGGGGCTGTGTGTGGGCACATTACTTACTGGGGGGGGCTGTGTGTGGGCACATTACTTACTGGGGGGGCTGTGTGTGGGGACATTACTTACTGGGGGGCTGTGTGGGCACATTACTTACTGGGGGCTGTATGAGGACATTACTTACTGGGGGGCTGTGTGTGGGCACATTACTTATTGGGGGGCTGTGTGAGGACATTACTGGGGGGCTGTGTGGGGACATTACTTACTGGGGGGCTGTGTGTGGGAACATTACTTACTGGGGGGCTGTGTGAGGCACATTACTTACTGGGGGCTGTGTGTGAGGACATTACTTACTGGGGGGCTGTGTGAGGCACATTACTTACTGGGGGGCTGTGTGAGGCACATTACTTACTGGGGGGCTGTGTGTGGGCTCATTACTTACTGGGGGGCTCTGTGTGGGCTCATTACTTACTGGGGGGCTGTGTGGGCACATTACTTACTGGGGGGGCTGTGTGAGGACATTACTGGGGGCTGTGTGTGAGGACATTACTTACTGGGGGGGCTGTGTGTGAGGACATTACATACTGGGGGGGCTGTGTGTGTGGGCACATTACTTACTGGGGGCTGTGTGTGGGCACATTGCTTACTGGGGGGCAGTGTGGGCACATTACTTACTGGGGGGGCTGTGTGGGCACATTACTTACTGGGGGGGGTGAGGCACATTACTTACTTGGGGGCTGTGTGAGGCACATTACTTACTGGGGGGCTGTGTGAGGACATTACTGGGGGCTGTGTGGGCACATTACTTACTGGGGAGGCTGTGTGTGGGCACATTACTTACTGGGGGGGCTGCGTGAGGACATTACTGGGGGGCTGTGTGTGGGCACATTACTTACTGGGGGGGCTGTGTGTGGGCACATTACTTACTGGGGGGGGCTGTGTGTGGGGACATTACTTACTGGGGGGCTGTGTGGGCACATTACTTACTGGGGGCTGTATGAGGACATTACTTACTGGGGGGCTGTGTGTGGGCACATTACTTATTGGGGGGCTGTGTGAGGACATTACTGGGGGGCTGTGTGGGGACATTACTTACTGGGGGGGCTGTGTGAGGAAATTACTGGGGGGCTGTGTGTGGGCACATTACTTACTGGGGGGCTGTGTGTGGGAACATTACTTACTGGGGGGCTGTGTGAGGCACATTACCTACTGGGGAGCTGTGTGAGGCACATTACTTACTGGGGGGCTGTGTGTGGGCTCATTACTTACTGGGGGGCTCTGTGTGGGCTCATTACTTACTGGGGGGCTGTGTGGGCACATTACTTACTGGGGGGGCTGTGTGAGGACATTACTGGGGGCTGTGTGTGAGGACATTACTTACTGGGGGGCTGTGTGTGAGGACATTACATACTGGGGGGGCTGTGGGTGTGGGCACATTACTTACTGGGGGCTGTGTGTGGGCACATTGCTTACTGGGGGGCAGTGTGGGCACATTACTTACTGGGGGGCTGTGTGGGCACATTACTTACTGGGGGGGGCTGTGTGTGAGGCACATTACTTACTTGGGGGCTGTGTGAGGACATTACTGGGGGGCTGTGTGGGCACATTACTTACTGGGGAGGCTGTGTGTGGACACATTACTTACTGGGGGGGCTGTGTGTGGGGACATTACTTACTGGGGGGCTGTGTGGGCACATTACTTACTGGGGGGGCTGCGTGAGGACATTACTGGGGGGCTGTGTGTGGGCACATTACTTATTGGGGGGCTGTGTGAGGACATTACTGGGGGGCTGTGTGGGGACATTACTTACTGGGGGGGCTGTGTGAGGACATTACTGGGGGGCTGTGTGTGGGCACATTACTTACTGGGGGGGCTGTGTGTGGGAACATTAATTACTGGGGGGGCTGTGTGTGGGCACATTACTTACTGGGGGGCTGTGTGGGGACATTACTTACTGGGAGGGAGGTGTGGGCACATTACT